>NW_017684914.1:6200-7178 GCF_001879085.1 Nicotiana attenuata | reverse complement strand
CGCCGTTCCAAGAATGAAATTATTGCAAAAATTTTGTAAGGCAAGAAACATTGAGAAGATTCAAGGAAATTTTTCTTTTATATATTTGAAAAAGGATATGTACAAGAAACCGACAAGAGGTCTTACAAAAAGAAAAAGAAAATACAAAAAGTAAAAGAAAAATCCTAGCTATGCCCGGGGCTGGTTTCTCCCTCGGGAGCAGCTTCCTCTTCGGGCCCCTCTTCGTTGTCAGACCCGCCTTGGCTGCCTTCGTCATCATCATCGTCGTCGGAGGAGACAAGAAATCTGGCATCAGCTTCGAGCACCTTTGCTTGAGCTATCTCTTCAGTGAGGTCGAAATCTTGAGCGTGGATTTCCTCAGGAGTCTCCCTCCAGGATAAGCCAAGGCTCCTGTGCCAAGGCCACCTCCACCCTATCCTCAGAGGCTCGCGAAGCATAGAAATGAGAACCAGTTTAAAAAGTTCATTGACATGATGAAGAGCTTATCCCTTTGGTAGAAGTTTTGGAGCAAATGCTTGGCTATGCTAAATTCATGAAAGATTTGGTGACGAAGAAAAGATCCATGGACTGTGAAACTATCAAGATGACCCACCAAGTTAGTGCTATAGTGCATTCAATGGCTCCAAAGTTGGAGGATCCCGGTGCTTTCACCATTCCTTGCACTATTGGAAGTGCAGACTTTGCTAAAGCTCTATGTGATTTGGGGGCGAGAATCAACTTGATGCCCTACTCAGTTTTCAAGACTTTGGGTATTGGACAGTCGAGGCCAACTTCCATAAGGTTGCAAATGGCAGATAGATCGATGAAGAGGCCTTTGGGTATAAATGATGATGTTCTAGTCCGGGTGGACAAATTTATCTTGCCAGCTGATTTTGTGATTCTCGATTGTGAGGTTGATTTTGAGGTACCTATAATTTTGGGAAGACCTTTCCTTGCTACTGGGAAGGCCTTAGTTGATGTGGAAGCAGGGGAACTCAC
>NW_017684914.1:0-2043 GCF_001879085.1 Nicotiana attenuata | reverse complement strand
GTAGAAAGGTACAAAAAATAAAAAAGGAAGGCAATGAAAAAGCAAGAAAAGAAAAAGACAAAAAGAAAGTCCAAAGTGAACAAGAATAAAAAGTGATTCAAGGAAAACAAAAGTGAAAAAGGTGTGGAAAAAGTAGAGAAAGGAGAAACGTATTGAATTGCATAAGAAAGAGTGACAATGTGTCTCTCTAACCCCTTGTAAAGAAGTGAAATACTCAAAAGAGTCAAGAGAGTTGTGCCAAAATGAATCAAAAGAAGTGCTTAAGGGAAGATTGAACCCACTTGAATAAAAACATGTCCTACCCTTACCCAAAAGCCTTCATAATGACTCCACAAAAGCCCTATAGGATCTTGAGTTGAAGGAAACCTACATTAGTGGATACTTACATAAGGGGCAAGCATATGGTACATAGAGTCGGACTTGTGACCTTCTTCTTGAGAGAGATGAGTGAAACTCCATCAACCTTAATTTGTGTGTTAATACTCTAAAAGGTGAGGGCAATTGTTAGTCCCAATTGATACTTGTTGAGGTTGCTTTAGGATAGCTGGAATTACTTGGATTTTCCTTTAAGGGGTGGGCCTTATTTTGTTTGCTTGAGGACAAGCAAAGGCTTAAGTTTGGGGGAGTTGATGAGTTAGGATTTTAACGTGTTTTATGCCCCTACTTGCCTATGCTTTAAGTATAAATTGCTACAAAATAGCCCGAAATGCTCACAGGTTGTGCTTGATTGCAGGTTTGGTCGACAAAGTGACGAAATGTCGAAGATCGGCTCAAAAAGGAGTGAAACCTGCTCAAGTGTCAAAGACTAAGTAAGTTGAGGAAGAGAGAACCTTGTGCGGACAGCGCAAATGTGAATGCGGCCGCACTAGGAGATTCAGAGGATGGCAGTTTCAAGCTGAAGGCAACGCGGCCGCGGTTGGATTCTCGCGGTCCGTGGTCAGGCTCCACGGCCGCGCTACTCTTTTACGCGGTCCGCGGAGCAGAGATTCAGAGAGCCACACTTTTGCCAATTCCAAGCAATGCGGCCCGCGCTCGTTTCAGTGCGGCCGCGCCAACTTCCACCGCGGCCGCGCTACATTTTCACGTGGTCGGCGGTCCTCAACTTCAGAGAAGCAGAAACCAGGAGTTCAAGAGCCAGTGCGTCCGCGGTCCTGTTTGCGCGGTCCGCGCTGACCCCGCAGGGGTATTTTTGTCCAGTTTTTCCAGCCTAGTATAAATAGGACCTTTTACAATTTTTAGATTAAGTTTTAGATTCTGAACGCAGCTGAGCTCGTGAGACTCGAGATTGTAGCCATTTTCGGCACTTTTTGCTCTTTATTATTGTAGTTTCTTCTTAGTAATTAATTAATATGCTTAGGTCTTCATCTATTTCTTTAATTTCTGTATCTAGCATGAGTAGCTAAACCCATTAGCTAGGGTTGTGGCTCAACCCTATTGTGGATAATTGATGGGTGTTGCCATCTATGGTTAGATTGATATTGGGTGTTTGTTATTTGGGTTGATTTTAGGTTTTAATTAAGGATTGGTGGTTGCAAACACTGATTCTAGCTTTGTGGGTTAACTCTTCTTGAGAAAGAGAGTCCATGACCCCAAAATTGACCCAACAAGGAATTGGGATGGACCCATGAGAAATGGTAGTCCCAATTAACGGGTTAAATCTCGAGAGAGTAATCACCCTACTTGAACCCTAGTTGCTTGATCTAATTGGCCTACCCAATTGATCTCGAGAGAGTCAATTGGGCAAAATCACTCTCTCTACCGAGTGGTGTGGGAGTGGGTACAATTGTGCAACGGTTATAGCATAAGCCCCAAATATGTCAATCTATCCTTCGTAACATCTACCCGTTAATTAGCCACCTTGGCAATGCCACGACCCTAGTGCCTTTCCCTATATTAAATACAAGTTAGCAATATTCTCGCAGCATAATTTAGTTTTTATCATTAGTTTTATAATAGTAGATATAAAAAATCAAAAGAAAACCAAAAAATAGTTTGAAGTGACATTAGAAGTACAAAACGCATCTCTAGTACTAGTACAGACAA
>NW_017684913.1:6430-7179 GCF_001879085.1 Nicotiana attenuata | reverse complement strand
TATATTTTTGACCCAAAAAGCAAAAACCTTTCTTTGAATTTTTAGTCATTGGTAGTGTCCGGTACACAACATGCATCAACAGTGTTGTTGTACTATTGCGTGTGACGTGGAACAACTTTAACTGCTATAAGAGTTGACTTGTACTGTGACCGGAGGAACTTATATCTATTTGTTCCCTTTGTTGTTCCCTTAACTGATCGTCATTGTGAGCATGTGATTTTTGCCTCGCACGAATTACTCCTACAGATTTCTTAGATTTAGGATTTTTCTTTTAATTGTTTAATTTGTAGGAATTAATTGCATAATTTTCATGTTTATTTGCATTTTTACTGTGTGTTTTTTTTAATTTAACATGAATTCATAAAAATACGAAAATACGCATTGCATTTGCATTTAGGATTTAATTCTATATGTTTTAGATTAATTAGTCATTAGGGTTTTACAAAAATACAAAAATACAAAAAATGATTTATTTAATTTTAGCTTTGAATTTTGTTCAGTTGTCACTTAAAATTGGTTTTTAATTAATTTGTGTTGGTTATTAATTAGAGCTTAATATAGTTGGGTAGGTTAATTTAGTTTTTAGAGTTAACTTAGATTTTTTTGTTTTAATTTGAAAAGAAAAAGAAAAGAAAAATGGTTCCTTAATAAAAGACCCGAATTTGGGCCAAATACACCCCAAGCCCAAACCTTTGCACATCTGAAACCCGTCCAAACCCAGTCCAATCTCACCCGGTCCAGTCCCCAGA
>NW_017684913.1:0-3206 GCF_001879085.1 Nicotiana attenuata | reverse complement strand
AAATTCGGGACATGCCATTTAGCGAATTTTCATGGCTTCCCGCAAAGTTAATAAGACGCTAGCCACTCTAGGCGCGCTTTTAATAATATTATTTTCCTAAATTCGGGAGTGCATTTCATGCAACCCAAATCTAAATCCCAAAACGTTGAATAAGAGGTGTTGAGGATCCAGGTGCATTTCATGTGACGTGATCCAGAAACACGCTCTTAAACGGCGTTCACTTTCGTAAAAAATAACTAAAAGTGGTAAATAATCTTTAAATTGCACTACAGGTTGGAGCATGTACCAAAAATTAGATTTTAGCCATTTATGATAATTTAAGCGACCGTGCTAGAACCACGGGATCCGGGGGTGCCTAACACCTTCCCTCGGGTCAACAGAATTCCTTACACATAATTTCTGGTTCGCAGACTCCAATTGGGAAGTCGAAATTTTCCTCGATTTGGGATTCAAGATAAACCGGTGACTTGGGACACCAAAAGCCAAACCTATCCCAAGTGGCGACTCTGAAAAATAAATAAATAATCCCATTTCGAATAATGTCACTTTAAATGGAAAAACTCCCTTATACATAGGTGTGTAAAAAAGGAGGTGTGACAGCTCTGGTGACTCCACCGGGGAACGAACCCAGAATTTTGATTCAGGGTTCAAGAATTCGAGCTTAGTACAATTGTTATTTTTGGCTTTATCTGATTTTTCTACATGTTCCATGCTCTATGTGCTAAATGTTTTACCGCTTTGATATTTGTTGAAATTGTATATATAAACTGTCTCGAATCCCTTCCTCTTTCTGAGTCTTCTACATCATGGAGAAGGGTGCACTTCGTGTAGCTTCTCTTCTGTTTAGAGTCTTTTCCCATTTAGAACGAGGTTTGGATAAGTTGCAAAGCCGGCGGAGCTTCTGTATCCCCGGTACGCCGCCTCCCCCTCGGCTCGAGTTGTCCGCTCGGTTAAGCCAGGTCTAGACCAATAAACCTAGGGTTTAAACCTAGAAGAACAAAAACTCATGCCGGATCCCTAGTAGGACGCTTGTTTGCATTATGTGCATTTGACTTAGGGGACTCAACACAGGGGTTGGGTTCGTCTAGGACAGGTGACCTGAAATGAATTGACCATCCAGATGCATCTTACGTGCTACTTGCGCATTTATTTGCTCGGCTTTGCATGTTGACCGGCTTGTCTAAATGAGTGAATTATGAAAATAAGCAGTGTGAGGGTGACCATTTGTTGTGAAAAACCAAATGCCCAAATAGTACCGAAATGCTGCCGCATTTTTGAAAAATGAAAGAAAATAAAAACAAAAAGAAAAGGAAAATATTTGAAAACATAGAAAGAAAAATTGTTGGTCAAAATAGCTTGATTTTGGCAACTCTGATGTGAGATACGTAGGCAAACCTCATCGGTTCCGACCCCAATTTTCAAAAAATCCAAAAATACTTTCTTTTAGTTATTTCTTTAGAAATCTTTCCTTAGAAAATTAAAAAAAAAAAAGAAGTTTTAAACTCAAAAATGGTTTCCTTCTTTTTGATGTCTTTCATACGAAAAAGAAAAAAATCAACAAAAATCGAAATCCAAAAATACAGGTTTCCTTTATTTTGAAGTATTTTTTTCAAAAAAAAAAAATCCAAAAAAAAAATCAGAAACAAAATCCAAAAATACTCTTTTCTTCTTTAGAAGTCTTTTTTTGTAAATGTCAATAAAAAATTTTAAAAAATTGAAGTCCAAACATATTTTTGCTTTTCCTTAGAAGCACTTTTGTAAATAAATAAAAGCTCAGAAATTCAAAACATTTTTCTTAAAGAAGTCCCTCTTTCGAAAATTAAGAGGTTACATCCAAAATCCAAAAATATTTTCTTAGAAAAAGAGAAAACAAATGAAAATTAAAACAAAAATATTTTCTTTTTACTTTTAAAATTCCCAAAGTTCAAATAAAAAAAAAGAAGGAATTTTTAGAAAACTGTTTTTCTTTTGCCTTAAAGCTTTCATGGTCTGAGTTTTATAAAAAGAAAAAAAAAGAGTTTACTTAATTCCCAATTTTGCCCGAACTACACTGGTTTGATTCTCACCGGATGTGAGATATGTAGGCAACCCTGATCAGGTCCAACCTCCCTTTTTGCAAAAATAGCCAAAAAATGTCAAAATTTTAATTTTAGTCATAAATAAGTCAGGTGGTGCCATTCTTGCTTAAAATAAGTCGAATGTCCCCAAAAGGACGCCGGAAGGCCGTTTTTGCAAGAATAGCCACCTTGAGTCATTTAAATGGTTTGCGGGCACAGCCTTAAAATCTTCCTCCCGGAAGTGTTGAAAGGCTGTATTTGCAAATCCAAGTCCTTATTTTCTAAATAAAGAATTTTGCACAAATAGCCGTTTTTAAATAAGTCATTAAATTCCCCTAAATAAATGTGCAGGATGAATTCAAGTGACATCGAAACCTTCTCAGTCCTGAGCGAGATCCCTTTGAAACTCCATATGTGGTGGCATGACTTGGGAAAAGGAAGCAGAGATACTGTGGTTAAAATCCTGGGCGGTCTTGTAGATTTATTGAAAATCAGACCAAGGAAGGATGTCATTGAGGCACTGATTCCATTTTGGGACCCGACCCGTAATGTATTCCGTTTTTCAGATTTTGAACTCACGCCCACATTGGAAGAAATTGCCGGATATGCCGGTCTCAACGGGAACCTCCGCGGTAGATACCCTTTGGCCCCACGACCGGTAACTCTTCATAGGTTTTTAGACTTGTTGAACATCAGTCGGGATATTCAGGACCCACATCTGGCAAAAGGATGTTGTACACTACATTTCCTATATCACCGGTATGGTAACCCCAAAGGTTTTGAGGAACCCAATACAGGATTAACACATGCTGGAAATAAGGACAAATGGGAAGCCCGACGGGGATTAGCCTTCATGGTGGCCTTTTTGGGAGTGGTAGTTTGTCCTAGAAAAGATGGTCACATAGACCTTGGCCTAGTAGGAATGTTAGATGTTGCTATGAAGAAACCTACTAGCATAGTGGTTCCCCTGATTGTAGCAGAAATATACCGAGCTCTGACCAAATGTCGAGAAGGGGAGAAATTCTTTCAAGGTTGCAATTTGCTTTTGCAGTTATGGATACAGGAACATCTTTGTCACCGCACAGGATATATGAACTACGGCTTAACCGGGTTGAGTTGTATTGTAGAGTTCGAGTACCCGAGTTACAG
>NW_017684912.1:4807-7183 GCF_001879085.1 Nicotiana attenuata | reverse complement strand
GTATGAACTACGTGTAGAAGATGAGGAAGTACTATTAATGTGAAAAGTTCTGAGATTGAGAAGTGGGCCCGGGCGTCGCCTTCAGGGGGCAACTCATCCTCGTGGAAAGTGATCTTACGACTCTCCAATATCTGCCCGACCATATTTGCCATCTCTCCTCCAGTTATATTGCTGGGTACGTATGCCTCGCTCAGTATCATCATTAGGACGTTCTTGTGTGCCTCGGAGCTCTGCAGCAGAGCTAGAATAGAGATCTGCGCCGGTGTTTTATTTAATTGGTCAACAACTGAGTATTCTTTCGCCTGTATCTTCCGCCAGAGATCATCGGGTCCAGTTTCAATAGGCCGTCCAGAGGCCTGCTTACTTGATTCAACTAAGTGCTCCGGAGTATAAATTTTGCCAGTCCTGGTCATACCCTGTGCTGCGATTGCTTCTCCAGACTTAGTTTTTCCCTTCCTTCTTGCCTCGGCGGTGTAATCCCAAGGAATGGCCTGTGTCTGGAATGGCGTTACTGCTGACATCGCTACAGGAATGGGCACTCTCGTTTTGGGTAGAAACACAACAACTTCAAATGGTACCTTTGGAGACGCAAACTCCACCTCAATCAGCTCTGCGGTCCTTTTGGATGACGGTGTTTCAAACTCGAGAGGCACAGACATGTTTACTTCAGCATCCCTAGAGGGCTGCATCTGGACTACAATTGGATTCAATGTGACGGTTGGTTTCTTGGGCTCGTCACCTTCGGCAATTAATCCAATCGACCCCTTGGGGTCCCAATCATCTTCTACCTCGATCATGTGCACACCACCACCCTTATGATCAGGCAAAGGATTGTTTCGAACATTAGGAGCAGGTTCTTTGGCCACGATGATTTTTTTGTCAATTAGAGCTTGGATTTTGTTTTTCAGGGATCGGCACTCATCAATGGTATGCCCTTTCATGCCGGAATGGTACGCACAAGTTTTATTTGGATTGACCCGCTGGGAAGGATTTTCTGGATTTATGGTAGGGATTGGGGTGACGTAACCGGCTGCTTTGAGTCTTTCATATAATTGGTCATTTGGCTCAGAGATGGCGGTGTATTGCTTGGGAGGTCTACGGTCGAAGTTAGGGCGTGGCCTGGGCAAGTTTTGGCGGGCAGGAGGTGATTGGTAGTGAGCATTATAGGCTGGGTAGACGGGTGCAGGTTGGGAATATTTTGGTGAGGTAGGAGATGAGTGGTAAGCAGGTGATGGAAATTGGTAAGAGGGCGGAGGTGCTTGGTAATTGGGAATAGGCTGGTATGTGATGGGGGGTACCGGGTAGGCCTGGTATTTTACTGGGGACTTGGTTCTCTGTGCAACCATCACGGCACTCACGTCCTTTTTCTTGGACGCACCACCAGATTGTAGGGCTTTGTTGGTAGCCTGCAGTGCTTCAAAATTAGTGACCATTCCGCTCTTACTGCCATCTTCAATCCTTTCTCCCGACTTGATGATATCGGAGAATTTCTGGCCCTCTATCAATATTAACCTCTCATAATACTGCGGATCTTGCGCTCAGACAAAAAATCGGTTCATCTGGTCTTCCTCTAAGGTCGGCCTGACCTTAGCAGCCTCGGATCTCCATCGAGTAGCATACTCGCGGAATGTCTCAGTAGGTTTCTTTTTTAGATTCTGGATGTAGAAGACATCTGTTGCATTTTTTGTATTGCATCTGAACCTGTCTATGAAATCAGACGCCATTCCTACCCAGCTTGTCCACTTCTTGGGATCTTGGCTGATGTACCAAGATAGCGCGTCGCCTTTCAAACTCCTCATGAAGAGTTTCATGCGAATCTTCTCGTCTCTTCCTACACCGACCAGTTTATCACAATATGTTCTCAGATGGACTCTAGGATCCCCTGAGCCGTCAAACATTTTGAACTTGGGAGGTTTGTACTCCTCGGGAAGTTCAACGTCCGGCTAGATGCAAAGATCCTCATAATTCAACCCTTCAATGCCTTTGTTTCCTTCCACGCCCTGGACTCGGCTAGTCAATTTCTTGAGCTCGGCTGCCAGGTTCTTGATTAGAGAATCTTTGTCATCAGATTCTGGTGTGTTTGTAATGGGTTTGGTGTAGTGTGGCAAGGTTTCCACATATATGGGAGTGTGGTGGGGATGATCATTTGATGGTTCAGGGATAAGGAGTGGAGTGTTGTTGGGATGTGTGTTGCAATGAGTAGTGGGCTATTTCTGCGGCTTTTGGGGATTGGGGTGTTGAGCGATTGGGAAAGTTGACGTCTGGAGTAGTGCGGGAGATGACAGCTTGCCAAGTTCCGAACTTGGTCTAGCTCTTCTTGAAATTTCAGTAACTTCTGTTCGAGCTGCGCGACACTTTCTTTGGACACCTGAATAC
>NW_017684912.1:0-700 GCF_001879085.1 Nicotiana attenuata | reverse complement strand
TTCCCTATGAGCATGATATCTACCCCTTTCGTCATGAATAGGTTACCCGTTTCCCCTTTTTCCTACTAAATACACCCCACGAGGTTAGTTACTAAATTTTAATTTACTAGACCAACGAATGAATACAAAAAACTAAGGAAAGTAAAAAATTAAACTAAATACAGAACTACTTAAGTAATGCATCCAACGGAAGGCCTAAACTTACTAAACCCCAAACGGTCGTAACAAATAATGATATGAGCCAACTGCCAGGATCAGGTTCCAAAGCCTTTCTCTTATCTGGGATGTGTCAAAGTTCCAAGGAATTTCAAGAACTCCAGGCAATGCTCACACCCACGATATCAGAACTGAATGAAAGTAGCAGTGTGAATTGCCATGATTTCTAAACCAAAGTGCGTCCCCTTTTCCTAAAAAAGTACTTAATAGGCCGGATTGGATAGGTTACGTGGCCTTCTGCTCACTCGACTTCTAGAATAATTGACTATATCATTGTCATGTGAGGGGAGTTTTGCTACCCTTGGTATTCCACTTCCTTGGGTGGATAGGAGTGTAAGGCCCCGGAAAGTTTTCGCTAAGTAATTTAGGATTTCGTGGTGTCACGTAGGCTTATTATGATATTTTATGTGCTATTAACATGGTGTACATACATTGGATTTGGTAAATATTTGCATAAGTCTTATGGTAAGTAATTTGGGATCCA
>NW_017684911.1:0-7183 GCF_001879085.1 Nicotiana attenuata | reverse complement strand
TCCTGTAAGCCCATAGAGCATCATCCAACTTCTTAGACCAATCGGTCCTATTTGCATTGATCGTTTTAGACAGAATACTCTTGATTTCCCTATTTGAGACTTCAACTTGGCCACTTGCCTGAGGATGATAAGGAGTAGAAACTTTGTGGTTGACACCATACTTTGCAAGCAAGGAGTCAAAAGCTCTATTGCAAAAGTGCGACCCCCCATCACTTATGATTGCACGAGGAGTGACAAACCTTGTAAACATGCTCTTTTTGAGAAACGCAACCACACTCCTAGATTCATTGTTGGGCAAAGCCACGACCTCGACCCATTTTGAAACATAGTCAACTGCCACTGGAATGTAGGTGTTCTGGCACGAGGTTACAAATGGGCCCATGAAATCAATACCCCACACATCAAAAATATCCACTTCTCGAATGGTGTTGAGAGGAATCTCATCTTTCTTCGAAATACCACTCGCTCTTTGACATTCGTCACACCTCTTCACAAGATCACTTGCATCTTTATACAAAGTTGGCCAATAAAACCCACAACTCAGAACCTTCAAATGACAAGCCTCTAAGATACTCATTTGCTCCTCCTCAGGGACATACTTCCGGATCACTCCGTCGGTGCAAATCCTGAATAAGTATGGCTCATCCCAATAAAAATCCAAACTATCCCATTTGGGCTTCTTCCTTTGGTTAGAAGAGAGCTTACACGGGATTATACCAGTCACATGGTAATTAGCAACATCCGCAAACCATGGCATATCACTCATTGACATAGAAAGTAGTTTCTCATGGGGAAATGCATCATTGATCTCTAGGCCATCACACGGCCTCCCTTTCTCTTCCAAGCGAGACAAGTGGTCCGCCACTTGGTTTTCACTACTTTTCCGGTCCACAATTTCCAAATCAAACTCCTGAAGTAACAAGACCCATTGCATCAGCCTAGCTTTGGAGTCTTTCTTCGTCATCAAGTACCTAAGAGTTGCATGATCTGTGTGCACTATGACCTTGGCTCCCATGAGATATGGCCGAAATGTTTCCATTGCGAACACAATAGCCAACAACTCTTTCTCAGTTACCGTGTAGTTCCTTTGAGCTTCATTCATAGTCTTGCTCGCGTAGTACACCAGATGAAACATTTTATTCACTCTTTGACCAAAAACTGCCCCAACTGCAACATCACTCGCATCGCACATGAGCTCGAAAGGCAAGCTCCAATTGGGTGCGGTAATGATAGGGGTGGTGGTCAACTTATGCTTGAGAAGTTCAAAGTCTTGCATACATCCCTCATCAAACACGAACTTGGCATCCTTTTCTAGTAGCTTGCACAAAGGATTTACTACCTTCGAAAACTCCTTGATAAATCTCCGGTAGAACCCCACGTGCCAAAGAAAACTTCTAACCCCCTTGATAGGAGTGGGGGGAGGAAGACTTGAAATCACCTCTATTTTGGCCATGTTAACCTCTATGCCATGCTTTGAAATTTTATGACCCAACAATATGCCCTCCTCAACCATAAAGTGGCATTTTTTCCAATTGAGCACAAGATTGGTGTCTTCACAACGGGCCAACACTCTATCCAGATTTTTCAAACATTCATCAAATGAATCACCCACAACACTAAAGTCGTCCATGAACACCTCCAAAATATCTTCCACCATATCGGTGAAAATGGCCATCATACACCGTTGGAATGTCGTCCGTGCATTACACAACCAAAAAGGTTCCGAGAAAAGGCAAAGGTGCCATATGGATAAGTAAATGTGGTCTTCTCCTGATCCTTCGGAGTAATCAAGATTTGGTTGTACATGCATACAGTAGTCCATGCATACTCTCTATCAGGTAACTGTCCAGGTTGGAATTAGTTCATTTTTAGCATTGGTAACCACGGTCATACAACCCTTCTTCGGCACACACTGCACCGGCGAAGTCCACGAGCTGTCAGTTATAGGGTACACAACCCCGGCATCTAACCACTTGATCACCTCCTTTTTCACAACTTCTTGCATTGCCTCGTTCAACCTCCTTTGATGTTCCTAGGAGGGTTTTGCATCATCTTCAAGAATAATCTTGTGCATACAGAATGCGGGGCTTATTCTTGGAATATCAGCTAAAGTCCATCCAATTGCCTTCTTCCACTTTTTGAGCACCGCCAATATGGCATCTACTTGCATGTTAGTAAGACAAGAGGAAAGAATAACTGGCAAAGTTGAACTAGGGCCTAAGAATTCATACCTGAGGTGTGGAGGCAATGGCTTCAACTCCAACGTCGGAGGCTCCTCCATTGAAGGCTTTGTTGGAGGAGTCTTTCTATTTTCAAGATCCAAAGAGAGTTTCCTAGGCTCATAAGAATAAGAGCCCATTCCATGTAAAGCATTCATGCACTCCACTCGGCCCTCATCATCATTGACATCAAGATTCAACAATACGGCCTCCAGAGGGTCCTTCACATTGATCATTGCACTAGTATCCTCAATTATCACAGCCGTGACAAGATCCACAAATGAGCACACTTTGGTACAATTGGGCTGCTTCATTGATTTGCACACATGAAAGACTACTTTTTCATCACCCACCCGGAAAGTGAGTTCCCCTGCTTCCACATCTACAAGAGCCTTCCCCGTAGCAAGGAAAGGTCTCCCCAATATGATCAGAACATCATAATCTACCTCACAATCCAAGATCACAAAATCAATTGGCAAGATAAATTTGTCCACCCGGACAAGCACATCATCAATAATACCGAATGGTCTTTTCATTGATCTATCCGCCATTTGCAATCTCATGGAAGTCGGCCTCGGTGGCCCAATACCCAAAGTCATGAAAACTGAGTAGGGCATAAAGTTGATATTCGCCCCTAAATCACATAGAGCTTTAGCCAAGTCTGCACTTCTAATAGTGCAAGGGATGGTGAAAGCACCGAGATCCTCCAATTTCGGAGCCATTGAATGTACTATAGCACTAACTTGGTGGGTCATCTTGATAGTTTCACAGTCCACGGATCTTTTCTTTGTCACCAAATCTTTCATGAATTTAGCATAGCCAGGCATTTGCTCCGAAGCCTCCACCAAAGGCACATTAATGGATAAGCTCTTCATCATGTCAATGAACTTTTTGAACAGATTCTCATTTTTCTGCTTGGCTAGCCTCTGAGGATAAGGTGGAGGTGGCCTAGGCAAGGGTTCCTTGGATTTTGGCACAACCGGCTCCGGCATGTCGATTACGTGTTCCCTAGACGGTTTCACGTCATTTTGTGTTTCCACCTCAGCATCTTTAATATCAATCCTCACTTATTCATTCGCATTTTCATCAATCACATTCTCAACAACCAAAGGAACTTCATCTTCTTGCAACTCAACTTCATCACTCGAAATTTGGTTTTGTTTTGAGGCATTCACATCACCGCCTCGTCCACTCCTTGTAGTTATCGCCATAACATGATTGTTCCCACCCTTTGGGTTAACTACCGTATCACACTGTAGAGCCCCTTAGGGCAAGTATTCAAGGACTATGAGATTTGGCCTAGCAAAACCTCTAAATTTCTGATTGAAGTGTTGTGAGAAGCCAATAATGCATTGGAGTCAACATTCTTTTTCATCATCTGTTCAAACATCATTTCAATTCTCCCCATTTCATTGTTGGATGAACTAGGACCCTGGGTTGGAAAGGGCGGTGGATTGCTCGGTTGTTGGTACATTGGGGCCTTTGAAAGCCTTGCCCCTGATTTCCTTGGTTATTGTTCCCTCCACCCTGGTTGTTGTTTCCACCCCAATTGTTGTTGTTGCCCCAGTTTCCCTGATTTCTCCGATTGTTGTTTTGATTGCCCCAATTTGGATTTTGATTATTGTTTCCCCAATTGTTGTTCCCTTGTTTTTGATTATTCCAATTGTTGTTGCCTTGTTGTTGGTTAGCCCAATTGCCCTGGGATCTCCATTGTTGCTGTTGATTAGAAGAATTGCCTCTTTGGCCTTGATAATTATTCACATATTGTACCTCTTCATTCTGCCCATCATAACCATTATCTTGGAATCCACCACAATCATTGTCAAATTGATCTGAACTCCCTTGGTTCTGTTGACCTCTTTGTCTTCTATTGTTTACTAGCATCTTGACACCCTCCATGGCATTTACTTGGTGAGGATTTTTATCTTGTTGCAACTGTGCCTTTGCTAATTGGTTCGTTGTTGTTGTATGTTCTGCTATAGCCTGCCCATGTTCATGTAGTTCTTTAAGCAAATGAGTGACCGTGGGGTCACCCTGTGGCACATTGGCCCTACTTTGCCAAGTAGAGGATATGTAAGCCATCTCGTCAAGAATAGAACAAGCTTCATCATAAAGCAGCTTCATGAAATTACCCCCATCCAGTTGATTTACTATGCATTGATTCGTTGTGTTGATGCCCCGGTAGAAGGTTTGTTGTATCATTGCCTCTGTCATATCATTGTCGGGGCATTCCTTTACCATAGTTCTATATCTCTCCCAAATCTCGTGTAATGGTTCGGTGGGCTCCTTCTTGAAAGCTAAGATCTCGTCCCGTAATGCTGCCATGTGCCCAGGAGAGAAAAGTTTGGCAATAAACTTATCCACCAACTCAACCCAAGTAGTGATGGAATGGTTGGGAAGTCGCTTAAGCCAATCCAATGCCTTCCCTTTACGTAAGAATGGGAAGAGTCTCAATCGAAGTGCATCCTCGGACACATTGGTTTGCTTGCTCCCCCAACAGGCATCCACGAACCCCTTGAGATGTTTGTAAGCATTCTGAGTGGGAGCACCCGTGAAGTACCCACGCTGCTCCGACAATGTTAGCATCATGTTGGTAATTTGAAAATTGCCCGTCCGGATCCGGGGCGGGACAATATCACTAGCATAGCCTTGGTTGGGAATAACTCGAGGGGCCACTCTTAAAGGTGGCGGAGGAGGGTCTAAAATATTTTCATTTGCATTGGCCTAGCGGCCTCTACGTTGTCCTTGAGGTACAACAGGTACCTCATCATCTCCAATATCATCTACCTCCTTCCCCGCAATCACATTGCCAAGAGGGTCATTGTTGTTTGCTGCCATTTTGCACCTGAAGTTGTGAGACACACACATTAGTAACAAAGAAGGAAAAAAGAACAATTCACAAAACTACTTAGATAGATAATCAAGACCGTTAGCTCCCCGGCAACGACGCCAAAAAGTGATCGAAGCCAACCCTATAATACTATAATGTAGCAAGAGAGGTCGAAGCAGCTTTTACTCGATAAGGTCGGGATCGATTTCCACAAGGAGCTAGAAATTGGAATTGAGTTTCTATCTAAGTTAGAGTTGCGTAATTGTTCCTAATTGCACTTCTAAAAGTTTTCGATTTTTGATTTAACTTCTAAATTTGTACTACCAAGATGCTAAATTGAGCGTTAAGCTAAGAGAAGACTATTGAAGATGTTCTAATTAGTTAAAAGGCACTAGGGGAGTGACTTTCGCCTAGGTGGATAGTTATCGGGTTCTCGTGTCTAAGGCTAGGTTGTCATATTTGGGGATTACGATATAACCATTGCACGATTCTACTCACTCTATACCTCTCGCTACTAATTGACTTTCTCAAGATCAATTCGGTATGATCATTTGTGCAAGCAATTGAGGTTCAAGTCGGGTACTACGATCTCTCGGTTTAACCCTTTAATTGGGTCTATCAATTATCTTGAGTACGCCCTAATTCCTTGTTGGACTAATTCTAGAGACATAGGCCCTCTTTCTCAAGAAGAGCCAAAATCTACAAAGCATAAACTAGTGTTTTCAACCACTAATTCAACAATAAAACCAAATATTAGTCCAAATATCAAACACCCATCGACAATTAAACCTTAAAACACAAGACCCATCAATTACCCACACTAGGGTTGAGCTACAACCCTAGCTGATGAGTCTAGCTACTCATGATAATAGAGAAAAACGAAGAAATAGATGAAGATAAACCCAAAAAATTAAATTACTAATTAAAACTTGAAGATTCAATGGTAAAACTATTGTAGAATTACTCCAAATGGCAAGAAAGCACTATTCACGCGCGCAGCTCAGTTGTAGAATCTAACTGATGACCTAAAAATAGGAAAAGAAACTACTTATACTATGCTAAAAATTCTGGACAAAAATACCCGTGCGGGGCTAGTGCGGACCGCACAAAATCGAGTGCGGCCGCACCAAGGCTCTTAACTAAAAATCTTGCTCTCTGAACATGGCCACCACGGGCCGCACAAAATGCACCGCGGCCGCAGTGGCTCCTATTCCGGTACGCACAAAATGGAACGCAGACCGCATTGGCAATAATTCTCCCATTTTACAACTCTCGAAGTTGAGCTCTGCGAACCTCACAGAATCAAGTGCGGCCACAATGAAGTCAATGCGAAATGCACATAATGCAGTGCGGCCGCATCACTTGGCTGCCTGGATTTGAGCACTATCTGAATCTCTTCATTGCGGACCGCACAGAATAGAGTGCAGCCGCATTGCTTTTCTTCCTGAGATGAGTACTCTCTGAAATTCTCCTTTGCGGACCGCACAGAATGGAGTGCAACCGCATTGGTCCTATTTTCTAAGCTTGAACTTGTTCTTGGTACTTGTGCATGTTTCACTCCTTTTTGAGCTAGTTTTTGACGAATAGTCACCTTGTTGTTCGAACCTTGCAATCAAGTACACCACGTAAGCCTTTGGGACTATTTTGTACACATATCTATTCAAAACTCAAGTAAGAAGGAGTGTAAAATGCATCGAAATCCCTCAGTATGAATAGCCTCAAGGCGTTACAGATAGATCACGGGCGAAGGTTCGCCCGGATTCGGATAGCCCCTTGATTAAAGTAACCGAGAGGGCATTTAACTTGATCTGAAAGCGAAAGATAGCCCTCAGGATTTATTGGTAGTTTTTGAGTGGAAGTTCGCTCGATCTTAGGTAGCTCGAGGGCCGGAGGATCGGGTAACTGACCCGCACTTCCAATAGCAGAAATCCTCGGGGTAGGGTACCACCTCGAGATCAAGCCCATATGAGTAGGTTTTTAGAGCTTATCTTCTTTTTGATAGAGGACCTCGAGATTGGGTACCATCTCGAGGCTTGTATCGATATCAATGGCTCCTTAGAGCCTATCTTCTTCTTGACAGAGGTCCTCGAGATCGGGTACTATCTCGAGGCTTGTAATGATGGTCGGGGGGTTT
>NW_017684910.1:0-7186 GCF_001879085.1 Nicotiana attenuata | reverse complement strand
TTCTTCTGTTCACTACACCTCCAGATACGCTTTGAATTGCTTGGGATGTAGCTCTTATGGCAGATTGGCTCAATATGCGCCCTGTTTTTAGACCATTCTCGACCATCACCAATCTTGATAGCCTCAGCAAATGGTTTCCCCATTGCAGACATCATATTCTGAAAGTAGTCAGCCTCTAGGGCTTGCAGAAAAACACTCACCATTTATGTTTCATCCATCGGGGGCTTGACCCTGGCCGCTTGTTCGCACCATTTAAAAGCATATTCTCGGAAACTTTCCGATGACTTCTTCTTGAGATTCGACATAGAATTCCTGTCCGGAGCTATGTCTATATTATGTCTTGGTTCTGTGTGTTAGCCTAACTACTTGATTCTTGTTAAGCTTATGTGGTTACCATGCTTCGACTGTGTTTTACTGAGCCCTTAGCCTACTTGTATCACTTCTGTGTGATAGTGTTCATCTTGTTTGTTCATCTCTTGCCCCGTTCTGCCGATATTGCTGACCTTGCATGTTTGTTACTTCTGTTTGATCTTGTCTATTTATATGTTGAAGTATAGAATCATGAATCCTTATTGATTGATTCTGATTTCCTTAATTGATGGTTTGATTGAAATATTTTTTTTTAAAACCCTAAAGTTCTACCTCGTCTGTTTAAATTGACTGATTTCNTTTCTTGCCTTATATGCTACTGGTTCTTACCGTTTGAATTAGTTCCCTTAATTAAGGGAGTACTTGCCTTGATTTTCTGATTGATTGATTCTGAATTCCTCAATTATTATGCTACTATGATTTTTACCTTATTTACTACCTGTTTTCAAACTATAAATACTCTAGTCTTTCATTAGCACAGAGACGAACACTTGGGTTAAAAGACTATCTCTCATACATTAAAAATCTCTGCTCTCTCTCTTGTGCTATCTGCTATTGTTAGCCGGCTGCAAGCCAAGGCTAACCATTTGTGCTCTCTTGTTCTTTCATTCTACTTACTCTTCTCTTCACTAGTATGTCCTAGTTCAATTCAAAGTTCCAACAACAACATGATTCTCTTATTGTTTCAGTTCTTCTTGTTTCTGGTTTGCTTCTATTTGTGGTTCTGTTGTGAAACTTGTAGTTAAGAACTTATTACTAGCATGTTATTATGTATTCCCCTTCCTTTAGATTAGTAAATTCCCTTGATGTGTGTTTCTGAGCATGTCTTACCAATTGTCTCTCACATGTTGTATGCTTAACATACTACATCCCATGAATCCCAAATCCCGATCACCCCTCTAAGTGGTTGTGTTCTTCATATCTGGTTTTGTGACTATGCCAGTGTCAGCTGTTTCTGAGCATGTCTAAACTAGTCCTAGACCCTGGTCGGGTTCTGTGTTTGCAGTTAAATGTTCTATGTGTCCCAAACCCCTTGCCCTTGTGTGTGATTACTGAATTCACTTGGTTCTGTGAACTAGCCGTGTTTGGACGGTGTTAACTATTCCAATCTCTTTTTCTCAAACCATCTCTGTTGCTTTACTGAATTACTTTCAAAAAGGCTTTTGTTAAATACAGTTTCTTACCAAGACCTTTTCAACTTGTGTCCACCACTTCTCAATCTACACTTAGTCAATAAGTTCTGCCCCCTCTAGTATGTGTACTGCCTTGGGATCCTTTGAAAACCCTCTGAACTCTGGCATACTGAGGCTGGCCTTTCCACACTGCACTTGTTCAATTCTGGGTTGCTAAGTCTAGGTGTAAGCACTGCCCGGGATCCTTGAGATCCTTAGGGAACTTTGATGCACCTAGACTCTGATTTGTCTCTGGAACTGAGGCATATGAGACCATGGAGGCTTTGGGAAACCTGGGCCTAATTGAAGGCTCCCTATAGAATAGCTTCTTGATTTCTATTTTATTTATGTAATTCATTGGCTTGTAATGATTTGTAAATAGATATTGGGGTATTTAGTAAAAAGGGGTGGGGAGATACATATTTTCTGGGGTAGTACGGGTAGAAATCCTACTCTTAGGTCTTTACTTTTTCAAGTCTGTTTGTTCTAAATAGAAAACATGCTCTTAGGACTTTACTTTTTCAAGCCTGTTTGTTCTAAATAGAAAGCATGCTCTTAGGACTTTACTCTTTGAATCTGATTGCCTTGCAAAATAGAAATCATGTCCATAGGACTTCACCTTTAAGTTTGTTTACTCGTCAATTAGAAACCATGTCTATAAGGTTTTACATTCAGTCATGTTTTTGAAACCATGCATATAGGTTCCAAGAAATCATGTCTTAAAATCAGTTTAATAATAGATACCATGCCTATAAGACCTAATTCAGATATAGTTATAATGAGTACTTCTGTATGTTGCCACATTTGCAAATCGACTAAAATCAGTAATACGCCTAGATATCATGCCTATAGGGAGTCTTGCTCGCAATTCTGTCTGTTAATCTAATTTAGTCTGATGAGCTCCTTTAATCACGCCTAGTTCATTCCTGAATTGGTCTTATTAAGTGTTAAGCAAGTTCTGAAACAAGTTCTTTCAAACTGCCTCAATCTCATTAGATATCATTCCTATAAGTATTAACGGAGCCTATTTCAAAATCAGTTCGTTTTCGCATTAATAGATATCAGTATCCTCCGTATAGGCGAGCCTCTAGGGCGCTTTGAAAATTGCATTCTCTGAAATTGTCTCTATCATGTTTTTGATCCTAACAGGCTTTAAAAGGAGTACTTAGGCAACTGCTAGGGTCTAATTTCTGAGTCTAAAAAAAGGGTTTTGTTTATTTTTGCATATTCACTTAGATATCCTGCTTTAGGACATTGTCTAATAAAAGACCTTAACTGTGCTTGAGTCGTGCTGCTTATGTGTTTGATTGAGGAGGAAACTCTAAGCCTCTTAAACTGCTCCCATTACGTGTGAAATTCCTAAATGCATTTTGACTGTCGCCTTAGAATTTTCGCCTTTTAAAAACCTTAGGGGTACGTCTAGAACCACCTATAAGTAGGGGTCCTAACTCCCTCCAGAACCATTAAGAAGGAACGGGTAGCAGCACGCAATAGGAATCGTTGACCAAACACTCGCTTTGCATGACCGATAAGGGGACGGGATGGGTAGACATGGACATGATGACCGGTGCGTTAATGCCACGCGTAGCCCCTTTCCAAGAAGTGATTACCGGGCATTGTACTGATGTGATCCTATAGGCTAACCAACCTAGGACCCCCCTCTCCCCAAATCCTCTTTACTTGAAGCTTTATTTTCCTTTTATACATAAAAACTGTTTAAATTCTTATTTGAGTTATACAATGCCCAACATGCTCTGCTTGCCATTATCAGCTTTAACTGTTTATTTTATTTTTGGACTAATTTATAAGTACAAGTTTGGTCGGGACCCACAGTTGTGGACCAAGAGGGCCGGGGTGCCTAACACCTTCCCCTCGAGGTTACTTCGAGCCCTTACCCTAATCTTCTGAAATGCAGACCAACCCAAGAGTTAATCGCTCTAGGTGCCCTAACGCACCATAATTCGTTAGGTGACGACTCTTCAAATACCCAATTCCCAAAAAGGAAATGAGTCATTACACCCCGTGAATGTCGAAACCCGGACCTCTCTCCTCGTCAAAAAGGGAGGTAAAAAAGGCTGCGCGACAGCTTGGCGACTCTGCTGGGGATATTTTTAGGCTGTTGCCACAACGAACATGCTCTTATAAATTAGTCCAAGCATGCTTATCCCGCAGCCTCTTCCCTTATTTTAATTTTTTACTGTCAGTTTTCTTTTAAGCATTTATTGTTCTTTATTCTTGAGACTGACTAGTCATTTTATTTCTTTTTTGTATCTATCTTTTAATTGTTTAAATACTGTATTTATTTTTCATACGTGAAAATACTTGACTACATGTTATTAATTGTTGCATAAATCATGCTCCGCATCATATTCCACTCTTGCATCTCAAATCCTATAGCAACTCTTTAATGAGTGGTTGCGCTCTCCTATTTACTACCCTTATATTCGGAAAGGCTTATTTGCGGTAAAACCGGTCGATCAGCGGTGCAGTCGACGGTTTCGTGCCTTCCCCCTCAAGTTGTTCGCTTGAGGGTATCAGTCTAAAACCCCATAGAAACCTTACTCTGTTTAAATTGTGCATGCATCATGGTCAAACCTAGTCGGATCAGTTATGTTGTCCACGTAATGTTCCTTTAAGATAAGCCTTATCCAAAGTCCATCGGGTTTTCCATAATCCCAACGGACACAGCCACGTTTTGTGCATTAATTTAGAGAACTAAATGCGGATATGCTGATCATAAACGTATAAATGGTCGAGTCCGGTGGGGGTAAGGTCTAACCCTTTTGTTTTGCATAAAATAAGGCACGAGGTCCCCAGCTTCGGTATGGTTAGAACACCCTCACTCTTGCTAAACTGGTGGAGGAATCTTCCATCAAATGACCAAATCAATGAATGGAAAGAAAGGGCCGTCAAATCTAGCGAAAAGCTGCAATATCTGGAATACAGTCTGCTGAAATTGGAAGGAAAAGTGAGGAAGAGAGTCACCGACTGCTAGAACGCTGAGGGAAACGAAGGAGGACATTTAGCAAAGGCGTTCTTACTGATGAACCTACGCGAGCTGGAGGATTTGATCAACGAGAGCATTCAGCTTGAAGCAAGTTCTTCCGAGACCAAATAGATTAGGATTACTTGCTTTTCAAATGTAATAAGGCCAAGTGCCAGTAGTGACTCATTTTATCATTATTTTAGTATCGTTTTGGGATTCGTCTATTCTTACATTATGAAATGAAGCATTTATTGGAATTAAAAGTTCTCCAAATCTGCTTGTCGCTAGGCCTACCTCGGGCACAATGAGGCTCCCAAATTAGGACGCGAATTTATATTTCCGCAATATGTGTTTAAATACTGCACACATTTCAGAATCCTTACTAACTTGTTACCTTTTTGGTTTTCCTTATTTTTTGATTATTCCCATCCCCTGAGGTTGGTTCACTCATAGTGGCATCATCAGCATACCTAAAGGTCTTCCACATCCCCCTCTTCCAAGTGATCCTAAAGGTAAAGGAAAAGTCAGAATAGATGGAGTGCACTGCCATAATTGAGGAGGAGGGGGAAGAAGGCCTCACCATTCAGACTGTGGCGAAGGGAGCTGTTCTCAGAAACTGGACCGTCACACCATCCCGAGCTCGCCGAGTCCCTGGGTAGCTTGGCAGAATTTATAGCCGTTCTAGGCATTTTAAATTTCCAGCAATTTTGTATTACGATTTCTTCGTTTCAAAATAAATGCTCGATTCACTGAGCCTAACTTTGTTTGAACTTTTTTTCTCAGTTTTAATCAAATGCAGTTGTCCTTTATCATTATTCATTACTATTTTTATACTTTTCCCTTCTATATTGTTATTATTACTTTTCCTTATGAACCAGTGACTATGACATGTAATGAGGCAACGCAACATGAGAATAGCGACTCAGAGGAAGAAGATGAGATACCCGAGGAAATTGTCAGAGAATTTGAGAATTTTGAGAACAAGCCTAAGTCCAACCTGGACGAAACAGAAGCAGTATATTTGGGAGACGCCGAGACCATCGAAGAGACCTGGATCAGCGTTCACTTGTCGCCAACAGAGAAGGAAGAATACATCTGTTTTCTGAAGGAATATGAGGACATCTTCGCATGGTCGTATGACGATATGACCGGTTTGAGCACGTCCATAGTGGCTAACAAGTTGCCTACTAATGCCATGTGTCCGCTAGTAAAGCAGAAACTCTAAAAGTTCAAACCAGACATGAGTTTGAAAATCAAGGAGGAAGTTACCAAGCAGATCAAAGCCAAAGTTCTCAGGGTAGTTGAATATCCAACCTGGTTAGCTAACATTGTGCTAGTTCCAAAGAAAGACGAAAAGGTCAGAGTATGTGTTGCCTATCGGGATTTAAACAGAGCAAGTCCTAAGGACGACTTCCCACTGCCAAATATACACATCCTGATAGATAACTGCGCCAAGCATGAACTCCAATCCATTGTGGATTGCTTCGCGGGTAATCACCAGATTTGGATGGACGAAGAAGATGCAAAGAAGACAGCTTTCATTACACCATGGGGGGTATATTGTTACAAGATGATGCCATTCGGTCTGAAGAATGCTGGGGCTACTTACATGAGGGCTATGACAACCATTTTCCATGATATGGTACACAAAGAAATAGAGGTATATGTGGACGACATCATTATCAAATCCAAGAGGGCTGCAGATCACACAGCAGACTTGAGGAGATTCTTTGACAGGCTCAGGAGGTACAATTTAAAGTTGAACCCCGCAAAGTGTGCATTCGGGGTTCCTGCAGGAAAGTTATTGGGATTCATTGTCAGTCGCCGAGGGATCGAGCTAGACCAGACAAAAGTCAAAGCTATTCAGGAGTTACCACCACCTAAAAGCAAAAAGGACGTGATGAGCTTCCTGGGACGGCTCAATTACATCAGTCGATTCATAGCACAGTCCACAGTAATATGTGAACCCATCTTCAAGATGCTGAGGAAGGATGCCGAAACAAGTTGGACCGAGGATTGTCAGAGAGCTTTTGGCAAAATAAAGGAATACCTCTCCACACCGCCAGTTCTGGTCACGCCTGTACCAGGACGACCTTTGCTACTTTATCTATCCGTGTTGGATGGAGCCATCACCCTCATGGAAAGATTATATGAGGCGGGGAATGATTTGTGCTTCTTCCCCAGGTATGATCTCTGGGGAGTTCCGAGTACAGGGCACCAGTAGTGGCTCCTCATTGCTGGTTATTTTAATTCAGTGTCAAGTGCATGCCGACATGATAAAAGTGCCGCCAAACGAGCTTAATGCAACAAGCTCGCCTTGGCCATTCGCTACCTGGGGAATGGATGTTATCGGTCCGATTGAGCCTACTGCTTCAAACGGACACAGGTTTATTCTGGTCGCCATCGATTACTTCACAAAATGGGTCGAAGCTGCATCTTACAAAACTGTAACCAAGAAGGTCACGTAGATTTTGTCAAAGATTGTATTGCCTGCCGATTCGGAGTTCCCGAGTCCATTATTACTGACAATGCCGCCAATCTCAACAGTGATCTGATGAAAACTATATGTGAAGCTTTCAAAATCAAGCACAATAATTCCACCGCCTACAGACCTGAGATGAATGGAGTCGTAGAAGCCGCCAACAAAAACATTAAGAAA
>NW_017684909.1:2668-7186 GCF_001879085.1 Nicotiana attenuata | reverse complement strand
AGGAGGACATGGAGGCCGAGCCACAGGCACATGAGCAAATTGCAGCAGCTGCAGCACCATCTGGGACTGCAATACCTTCTGGAGCTGCTCGGGTTTCCCGATTCACCGCTTTGGAGCAGGAAGTAGCTGGGTTGCGTACCTCGGTCACTGACTTGGGTACCCGTGTTGACGCGGTGGCTGACCGGCAAGTGAAATCGGAGAAGAAAATCTTAGGCTGGCTGAGAGCTCTGGGTCGTGCGTGTCATTTGAACCCGAACACCGTCTCCGATCAGGAGTGATCTTTCAGGGAAGTTCCTTTGCCTCACTGGTCCTCAATTTTATCATGAGGACATGGCTACCTTTTAAGTGTGGGGTGGGAGATACTTCAATGTGTGTATGTACATGTAACAAATTGATTGTTTGATGTTTTCTTCTTCTTGATTGTTTTTTTTCCTTTCTTGTTTTTGTGTGGTTTGAGTGATAGTTAATTTAGGTAAGTGTAAAGTAGATAAGTTGACTTGTCCTGACGATGGATCTCTCTCGACGGGGTTCTTGAGGGACTAAGTCGACGAAAAAAAAATGGAATATGGAGACTCTTCCTGATGACGGATCCTTTAGACAATTTTCTTGAGGAAAGTAAGTCTAGAGAAAAGACCAAATTTTTTTTTTATTATTTTATTTTAGGTAGTGTAGTAACTCCCCCTTGATTTTTCTTTGGGCCACGGTTATTTTCCAAGGGTTTAGCTTGAACCGGGTGTAGGTAGTTTTTGTTTATTTTTCTATTAGTATTTAGTTAGTATTGATGGGCTATGAGCTGAAATTGAAAGAGAAACCCTTGGCGTTGATACACCTGAACACAATAGACACTAGAGTGTAACGCTTAGTCTCAGTGGTTGATTCTTGCTAAAGTGCCTTAAATTGTATGTTTGCCACTGACTCGAATACTCAAACGAGAGTGTCTTGATAAGCCGGTCTAGAGTGAGTCATGTGCCATGTGTGTGTGAGTTATACTGTATTCCATGCTGTGCATTTGATGCCTAGAACTTGCCCCGTGTGTTTGCAAAGCGAAATAGCAGTTTCATTCAGTCTTAGAAGTGATATAGGCATTTCGTTGTTGAGTCAGACATATAAAGTAGACCCACCTAAATGTAATACATCGTAGTCAACCCCGTTGAGCTTATAAGCCTGTTTCTTTGGCAACCACATTGCGAACCTTACCCAATTGTTTGAATGGACATCTGTTTGAACCCCTTTACTTCCCATAACCACTTGAATGATATTGAAATTATGCAAAAGCAAAAGTGTGGGGTGGTGGTTTGGTTTTTGAGTGGAACCGTTGAAATAGAGGAAAGGTGCAGTGTTTGGACAAGTAAAAGAATAAGCGCCATTTAAAAAAAAAGTTTTTGTTTTGAGCAAATGTATTAGTCGATAAGTGTTGGTTTGTTGCAATTGCACCTAATGGAGTGGGATGTTGTAAATAAAAAGGAGGTGGAATATCTGGTTGACATAAGTATGGTTTTGAAAGTTAATGTGATTGTATTAAAAGTGCTTAGGGCTCTAATTGTGAATTTCACACTTTGCAGGAATGAGTGTCATGCATGAGGCCTTAAATCATTATCTGGAGCTAAATTGAAGCAAGAAAAGGCCCTAGAAGCTGAGTACGTGGGAAGACGAGAGAATGAAGAGATAAAATGAAGACCTGGACTAGCGCGGCCACTAACGCGTCCACTAGCGCGACCGCGCTAGCCCAGGAAGTCGAGGCAGAATGATAGGCTATATGCGCGGTCATTAGCGCGTTCACTAGCCCAGTTCCGGAAAATTTAACTTCAGGGGTAAATTTGGAAGTTCGGGGGCAAATCCACTTAACCTATAGAAGGTCTAGCTCGCCCAAGAGATTATTATCACGTTTTTCATAACTTAGTTGAAGGCAAGGAGAGGCAAGAGGCAAGGAGGATAATTCAACATCGAGTTCTTCCTTCTTCCTTTTGTTTTCTTAACGACTTGTGATGAATTTGAATATCGTTATGATGAACACTAGTATGAGTAGCTAAATATCTAGCCTAAGGTTTTGATGGAACCTATTGAAGGATGAACTTCCTGTTATGTTAATATAGTTTGCCCAGTTTAATCTCTGTTTGTTCAACTACGTTCTTGTTGTAGTTAATTGATAGGATCCTCAATTAGTTGTGCCTATTTAGTGTGCATACCTCGGGAGAGAGTGCATATTTAGGTCAATTGTTGAAAAACACCACTCCCAAAGTATATGCGAGATCAATAACCGAGGGTTTAAAGGCGGGATTAGGGATAACGAAGCCTTGGGTACAATCTAAAGTGAGCTGGAATAAACAAAGCCAGCTAGCGTAACTCGGGAGAGTGCGTCTAGTAAATTGTCGTGATTACTCGGGAGAGATTTACGGTAATAAGAGTGCCCATGATTGATAGAGACGATTAGGCAAATCTATGTGAACCATAACCGGAAGGGATTCCATCAATAGGGGAAATCATAACCTTAGAACCTCCTCTTAATTGTTTACAACTTAATCATAGTTAGTTTTCAGTTGCTTATTTACATTCATTCTTAGTTAGTAGAAGCATCCTTAATTGTTATTCAGAAAGTTTGGGAAGTTGATTACGTAGAATTTTGTAAGTTTAACAAGATTGATAGGTTAATTCCTTGTGGGTTCGACTCTGGGCTAAATACTCAGATTATATTTGCAACATCCGCGTGTCCTTTTTATAAGGCATAGTTGGGCGTGATCAATAACCTTAATATTAAAGAAATAACCTTAATATTATATTTGGATAACTCAGTAAATTATACCTCGTATTTGTTATTTTTCTTGACAGGCATGAAAAGAGCTAAGGGACGAAGAGAATAATAAACATATCAAGCTATTTTGACATTTCACAATCTCCTCGTAAAATAAGACACAATTAATTACAATCACATATAAGCCGAGGATAGAGAATTTATATAATTAACTTTAATCTTATTTGTGAAAGTCTAAAATCCATCACTTACACTAACATAATATGGTACAGTATTACTTACAATTTTTTGACATAAAGAGTGTGTTGGTATGGAGAAAAAAAATCTAGAATTTTTTTCTTCTAATTTTTTAATTGAAAAATATTTTCCTTGTGAACTCATTTTCCTTCAATTTAAGGAAAATGATCGCTTCCCTATAAGGAGGAGAAATTTTTCTCTAAAGTTCTCTTTCAATCATCCCCATCCCATCCCTACAACACCAATATACCCCTGCCATTCCAAACCTCCCTAACTTACCTGCTCGACCCCCAACCCGGCACCTAGCCCACCCACACCCCTAGCCCAACCTCCCCCACCCTCGCACATCGCCATCGACATTCCTTTACTACCCTCCTGACTATACCAACAACTCGCCCAGCCACCTCAATACCTCGACCCTCTATCCCTCCAATGCGGGACCCTGAACTCTCGCACCGACCTCCCACGCTCTCGGCACCTCTTGTCCCTAACACCAACCTATCCACCCTTCACCTCGTCACCTCGACCCACCCCTTTGCCCACACTACCTGCCTCAAATTCGAATTCCCTACCTTTGACACCCAACCCTCGACCCCTACAATCAACCCCTGATCATAATGAACATGATTTAGGGCTCTAGTCCAGAGGCCTGCTTACTTGATTCAGCTAAATGCTCCGGAGTATAGATCCTGCCTGTTCTGGTCATACCCTGTGCTGCAATTGCTTCTCCAAACCTAATTCTCCCCTTCCTTCTCGCCTCGTCGGTGTAATCCCAAGGAACGGCCTGTGTATGGAACGTTGTTATGGCTGACATTGCTACAGGAATGGGTACCTTCATTTTGGGAGGTAACACAGCAACTTCAAATGGGCAGGTGCCTTTGGGGACCCAAACTCAACCTCAATTGGCCCTGGCGCCTTTGCGGACGAAGGTGCTTCAAGATCGAGTGGTATGGACATGTTCACCTCAGCGTCTTCAGAAGGCTGGATCTGGACTACAATCGGATTAAGTGTGACTGTCGGTTTCTTTGGCTCATCACCTTCAGTGATCAATCCAATTGATCCTTTAGGATCCCAATCATCTTCTATCTCGATCATGTGAACGCCTCTACCCTTGTGGTCAGGCAGAGGATTGTTGCGAACATTAGGAGCAGGCTCCTTTGCCACGATGACCTTGTTGTCAATTAAAGCTTGGATTCTATCCTTCAGAGAGCGGCACTCATCAATGGTATGTCCCTTCATGCCGGAATGGTATGCACAGGTTTTGTTCGGGTTGACCCATTGGGAAGGATTTTCTGGAGTTATGGCAGGGATTGGGGTGACGTAACCAGCAGCTTTGAGCCTTTCATATAGCTAGTCAATTGGCTCGGCGATGGCGGTGTATTGCTTGGGAGGTCTACGGTCGAAGTTAGGACGTGGTCTAGGGAAGTTTTGGCGGGTGGGAGGTGATTGATAGTGAGAGGGCTGAGCGTTATAGGCTTGGTAGACGGGTGCAGGTTGGGAATGTCTTGGTGAGGTGGGTTGATATGTGGGGG
>NW_017684909.1:0-936 GCF_001879085.1 Nicotiana attenuata | reverse complement strand
TTTTCCCAAAGGTTTTAGCGTTTGAACCGGGTGTAGGTTAGTTTTTTGTTTTATTTTGTTTTTTTTTAGTATTTAGTTTAGAATTGATGGGCATGAGCTGAAATCGAAAGAGAAACCCTTGGCGTTGATACACCTGAACACAATAGACACTAGAGTGTAACGCTTAGTCTCAGTGGTTGATTCTAAAGTGCCTTAAATTGTATGTTTGCTACTGACTCGAATACTCAAACGAGAGTGTCTTGATAAGCTGGTCTAGAGTGAGTCATGTGCCATGTGTGTGTGAGTTATACTGTATTCCATGCTGTGCATTTGATGCCTAGAACTTGCCCCGTGTGTTTGCAAAGCGAAATAGCAGTTTCATTCAGTCATAGAAGTGATATAGGCATTTCTTTGTTGAGCCAGACATATAAAGTAGACCCACCTAAATGTAATCCATCGTAGTCAACCCCGTTGAGCCTATAAGCCTGTTTCTTTGGCAACCACATTGTGAACCTTACCCAATTGTTTGAATGGACATCTGTTTGAACCCCTTTACTTCCCATAAGCACTTGCATGGTATTGAAATTATGCAAAAGCAAAAGTGTGGGGTGGTGGTTTGGTTTTTTGAGTGGAACCGATGAAATAGAGAAAAGGTGCAATGTTTGGACAAGTAAAAGAATAAGCGCCACTAAAAAAAAATTTGAGCAAATGTATTAGTCGATAAGTGTTGGTTTATTGCAATTGCACCTAATGGAGTGGGATGTTGTAAATAAAAATGAGGTGGAATATCTGGTTGACATAAGTATGGTTTTGAAAGTGAATGTGATTGTATTAAAAGTGTTTAGGGAGGTTAGTCACTATATCCAAATATATCCTACCCGTCCCTTAGCCTACATTACAACCAAGTGAAGTCCTAATTGATCTTAGACTGAGTGGACTCGATTAGTAGAGTATTAC
>NW_017684908.1:4500-7187 GCF_001879085.1 Nicotiana attenuata | reverse complement strand
CGTTCCGCATATTCGCCTAATCGAGAATATTCATTCCAATACCAACCCTTACTCCCATATTCAAATTCAGATCTCCAAGAAGTCAGGCCATGACAAGACCAAAAATACGAGCCATAAAAGTCTTTTATCAACCAAGAGTCTTCATCAATAGCCTTACCTCCGTATATTTCATCCCCAGATATCATGCTGAGAGAACTAGGAACACACTAAGAGAAAAATATCAAATATTTGTAAAAATAAAAGTATATACAAAAAAAAAAAGGATAAAATTTAAAGTCTAATCTAGAAAAAAAGTTAATTTCTAAGTCCCCGGCAACGGCGCCAAAAAGTTGTTGCGGCCAAACGCACACGCAAGTATACGCGGTCGTCAAGTAATAAAGTGACTAAAAGTCGGATGTCGATCCCACGAGTACTTGTGATTAACTATTAACTAAATTAGACTATCCTAATTATCTAAACAAGAATTAAACCTAGAAGTATTTGATTCTAAACTAATTAAATAAAAAAATATAAATAATGAACTTTAAATAGAGGAAGAACAAATTTTTATGATATCAATGTAATGAAAACGATCTAGAGTTATGGGCTATCTAACATTCCTATTGTATTTTTCAATTGAATTGACTATCTAATTTATCTAGTTTATTGGTTGACAGGGTTAATATTGCTCATAAGAATCTGTCGAGTTCTTACTCGCCTATTCAAGCTAACCTAACTCCTATATGTCTATGGAATTAGAATCAACAAGAACACATTTATAATTCCTGTAAATTAACCAAGCAAAGCAATTAGGTATATGTCTATCCTAACCGCGAATCCGTTCCCCGAGACCCAGGTTAAAGAACTTGCTCTTCAATCCTATATGCAATCTAGAATTTCCACTTTCGAGTTCAACTCTAGATTCGTAGATAGTATTCAATTGGTGATCAAGCAATCAAATAATTAATTGCAGGATTGAATAAATAAACCAATATGATAAACTAAGAAATCAAAATCAATATCCGAATAACAATAGTCATGAAAGAACCACAACCCTAGAACGTGAAGTTTAACTCCACATAGACATGGTAGCCAAACAACAATTCATACAAAGAAACATAAAAAGACTAAGTTGGTGGAAGAAAAGATGAAGCTCGGCCTCCACGGCGGCTCTGTGCTTGTGTTTTACTCTCAAAAAACGTTCTCCTATGTATATATACCAAGTAGGGTAGAGCCCAAACAATTATACCTTCTCCAATGTGAAAAAGGACACTTTTCCCGGGCTTAACTAGCGCTGCAACGCATTTGACCGCGCATCTGGGCGCGCTAATTGGCTGACTTTCTGTTTTTGGGCGCGCTAAAACTAGCGCGGCCGCACATCTGGACATTTTTCACCCTGTTCCGTTCCGAATTTGGAAAAACGTAAAACATGAAAGTTGTATCCCTTTGAGTTAGCTTTCCAACCATATATTGTGGAGCCAAAATGGAGTTCTGAGAAAAAAGTTATGTCTATTTTACTAGACAGTGCGCAATCTGCCTACTGGAGTCTTCGTTCGCTCTAACTATCATCCGTTGACCCCCAAACACGATCCCGGCTTAATTCCTTGAACTTTTACTCAAACTTTAAAGCTCCAAATCACTTGAATTCATTCCATAACATCTATATAGCTCGAAATCACTCCTACAAGGCATAAAACATACAATTAGTGCAAAACACTAGCGATTAAAGCTCAAATTCAATTAAAGTGCAGTAAATTAGAGTGTAATAATCGACTAAAATACGTAATTATAGCCTATCATCATGATGTCACTCTTAAAGTAAATTATTTGATTTATTTTGTCAAGACTGGCATTTAAAGACACAGAAAAATTACCTTTTAGCCTTGAAGTTGGTATTGTTGTACTTTCCAAATACCTGAAAAATAAAGTGATAAACACTTTACTATTAAATACTTTCGGTATACCTGAATAAGTTAAAGATCAATTATAATCTCAACAGCAAGAGGTATAGATATGAGAAATATCGCAAAAGAATATTAAAGTTGTTGTTTCCTTCCAGTCTCTCGATGCCGTATGAACCTAATGTGAAGCAAGTTAAGATGCAAAAATGATACCGCATTGGTAATACATCTCCTATAGCATCACCAAGGCTTAAAAGTGGCAAAGATAGAGGAAAATGTGACGAACTTAGCCTAATGTTTAAGTTCCCCGAATTTTGAAGGCTACAGTTGGTCCTAAGCGTTGGCCCACACCGATTTCTTGGTTATCAAAAAACACACATCCATGGTACCATCATATTCTTTTCATTTATTCTATTATGCCGCTATGAGATCTTTCAATTGTAAATTTTTTCTTCTATCCTATATTTCTTATATTGCTGTTATTTTGCTATTTTATGTTGTGTACTTTATATTATTTTATTATGAGTCTATTGATAGTACTAATATATCGTCTCTTGTTGCTTTCTTGAGCCAAGGGTCTCCTGGAAACAACCTCTCTGCCCCTCGGGGTAGGGGTAAGGTCTGCGTACATATTGCCCTCCCCTGACCCCACTTGTGGGATTATACTGGGTTGTTGTTGTTGTTGTTATTACACATCATAAGCATGTGGACACATAAGTTGAGACATGAGTCAACAAAAACTATATATATATATATATATATATATATATATATATATATATATATATATATATATATGAATTTTAG
>NW_017684908.1:0-701 GCF_001879085.1 Nicotiana attenuata | reverse complement strand
TATTTAGATCAAGCAGAGATACAGGAAACAAGTAAGAATCAAAAGCAAAAAAATGTCTATGCAATTTGATAAAAATTAATTAACCAAAACGTTGTGTACAAGCACCCCGAATGGGATAAAAACAATTAAGAATGAAGATTTACCTTAAATTCATGAACTAAACTGGCTTAAAGGCTGATTTTGCATATATTCAAGAAGAATTGGAAAATTTTGATTTTAGGGTTTTGATTGATGAAATTGAGGGCATTTTTGTTTTAGAAAAGATTATGAATTCAAGATTCCAGATCAACACAAGAAGAAAGTAATCTTCCCTCTTCGGGTTCCACCTTCCAATCTTTTGGTGGAAAGCGAGGCAGATGCAGTGATGAAAAGGGCTTGGAGTTACACCAAAACATTGGCCACAAATCTGCAATAGAAAGAGAGTACATAGTGAAATCAAGAGCTCACACTATAATGGAAGAAAGAAGACGATAGAAATAGAGAATTGGGCGAGATGAAGCAAGAGAATTGAGATGAAAATCAATATTGTGGGAGAGACTGAAGCAAAATGAAGGCGAAGAACTCTGTAACACAACGGCAGGAGCTAAAGCCACGTATGTTAATGGCAACCGGATTTCTAGACACGTACTATATGATATTGTAAGAATTGACTCGAAATTACTAATATACCCTCGAGCTTTTTAAAAATGACATGAAACACA
>NW_017684907.1:0-7188 GCF_001879085.1 Nicotiana attenuata | reverse complement strand
CCATAACTGACTGTCCACCACCCCAAGCTGACTGGGTAGGTGGTGAAGTAACTGGTGTTGAAGTCAATGGCTGACTCCTCTACTGAGGCGGACCCCTAAGACGATGAGGACACTGCCTCAACATATGCCCCAACTCTCACAGTGCTCATGACGAGGACTAAAGGGAACCCCTAGCACCCAGATGACTAGCAGAAGAACCAAGCATGAATGAGCCCTTGACTGATAGAGCACAGGATGAACTCTAGGCTGGAAGGGCACTAAGTGAAGAATGGACCTGATGAGAACCGTGAGAACCATGGCTCGATAATGCACCACCTTGAAATGGGCAAACTAATTGACCATGTCTGAATGGACGGCATCTGCCGTGCTGGAACTGGTCCCATGAGGGGCACCAATGAATCAACCCTGTCCCCAAGGCCTCTTGGCCTCCCTCTCAACCCTCTCCTGATAATGAACCATCTCAATTTGTTGAGCAACGTCGACAACCTCATCAAACGTAGCACCAGACACCCTCTCTCTCATCATAATCAACCGAAGCTGATAACGGTGGCCATCTATAAACCTCCTGATCCTCTTTCAGTCTGTCGGAACCAACCAATCCGCATGATGAGCCAACTCGAAGAATCGCATCTCATACTGTGTAACAGACATGTCACCCTGATGAAGCTGCTCGAACTGGCTACGCAGCTTGTCTTGGTGAGACTCAGGTACAAACTTCTCCAGAAAGAGAACGGAGAACTACTGCCAAGTAAGGGGGCTGCGCCAAGCGGCCTACGCCTCTCGTAAGCCTCCCACCAACTAAGCTCAACACTAGAGAACTAGAAAGTAGTGAATGAGACCCCACCGGTCTCCAGAATACCTGCGGTCCGAAGCATCCTATGAATGTTGTCCAAGAAACCCTGTGCATCCTCACCCTCAGCACCAATAAATGACAGAGGCTGGAGTCTCCCAAACCTCTCCAATCTGCATTGCTCGTCCTCTGGCATAACAGGAGCTATATAGTCCTGAGTAGTTATGATGGGCTGGGCTGGAGGTTCCCCCAGCGTCTAAAGTCCCAGAAAAACTTGCTTAGGTGTGCGAGCGGTGGGAGTCTGAGTGCCTCCCCCGGCCTGAGTAGTAGCGGCGGCCGTAGTAACTGAGACCACCTGAGCTAGACCAGTGCACATTGATAAAATCATAGCTAGGGCCTCCTAAAGGCCTGGAATAACAATAGGCACGAACAATGCCTAAGTTGTACCTCCTGGAGCATCCACAATTAGGACCTGATCATGAACTAGGGCGGCTGGTGGATCTGGAGGTGCTGCTCTAGCTGTTGTGCGGGCTACATCCCTGCCCCTACTACAACTTCGACTGCAACCTCGGCCTGTGGCGGCCCCGACTGAAGGTACTAGTGGCCGTTCATCCTGACGGTAGCACGTGTCCTCACCATCTGTGAGAGAATAGAAAAACAAAAGTTTAGTTACCAGAATCACCAAATTCGCACGACAAGAATTTAGGATGTGATGTTTTTCTAAAGGTTCTACAGCCTCTTGAAGATAAGTACAGACGCCTCCGTACCAATCAGCAAGACTCTACTAAACTCGCTCATAACCCGTGAAACCTATGTAACCTAGGCTCTGATACCAACTAGTCACGACCCCAAAACCAACCCGATTATGATGGCGCCTATCATGGAACTAGGCCAGCAGGCACAATCCCAGAACTAAGACAATTACAGAGGGGAAAACACAAATATAACGGTGGCCCAAGTTTAGATGAAGTTTTGAAGATTGACAAAATGAACTCAGTCATGGACCAGGTCCATCATGTGAGACACACTGCTGATATAGTTATACATGCGACATAAGTGCGAAGAAGATAAGTCTCAAGGGTTAGCAACAATATCTTCTGAGTTGATCGAAAAGGTTGCATAGGTAAGGAGTTGAAGTCTCCTTATGTAAAGAGAACTATATCCGGATCAAGAATGAAGATTGGAGTTAGAATTGTTCTAGGACTCGAATTTGATGAAGGATCAACAATTCGAGTTTTAATCAAACTCTGATTACTAACTCTATAAATAATAATGATTGTTCTCTTTTACAGGTGATTGCACATACGCAGAAGTTAAACTAAATTGAGAGCAAAAGAGCTAGGCGATTTTGCAAGCAATTTGTGTGTGATTCGAGTGTGCAAATCTGAAGCTACATGAACCAGAGTGAAGAACCAATTCCATTGTGTCTTTCTTTATTTCTAGTTCAATTGTAATAGGTGTTTTCATATTGTACCTTTTGGCTTTATCTAGAAGCAATTGTATTAGGTACTTTGAGTATTCAAGTTAGAGTTAACTTGAAGGTGCAGTTGAGGCTGTGTGCTAAACTGGGATTAGAGTTAATCCTTAGGTTTACAAGAGTTTTGTAAATGCTGTTTTTGGCTTAATGATTTTAGTGGAAGTTTGGGAAAATCCTACTGAGTAGTAGGTCGTGGTTTTTTAACCTTTTGAGCCAGGTGTTTTCCACGTAAAAATCTCTGTGTTCTTTATTTTATGCACTCTTAATTCCGCAAACAGTCATAGTAAGTACAGCTAGAAGAACCAGGTTCTTCTAGTGCGAAAATTAGGTACCACACAAATCACCCCCCCCCCCTCTTGTGTGGTATTGACGTTTAGAACATCATATAATCTAATGAAAAATGGGTGGTAGAAGAGTAGGGCTGCAATCACTATGCAGCTACCTTGCCAACTCATAAGTATCCGCGAGAGATAAAGATTAGCGCTTGCTATCACGTCCAACAACCCCTCGATCTGCACACAAGGTGCAAGGAGTAATGTGAGTACGCCAACTCAGTAATTAATAAAGTTAAATAAAGACTGAGTAGTAAGAAACACAAAAATCCACGTCAAGAAATCACAGAAAATAGAGCATGTTTTCAAATTGGTATATGTGTCAAATCATCTCGGTTAAAATCTAATTTTGTGAAAAACCATTTGAAGATTTTTTTCAACAGTTTCAACAGAGGTTCAATGAGATTAAGAGTAAAAGTGATGAAAATCATAAATAGCCCCTCGGGCAAAACATGTATCATAAACCACCCCTCGGGCATAACATCACTTAGAATCAACCCCTCGGGCCAACCCAACAATCACTCATAATCGGCCCCTTGGGCATAACATGAATCAAGAACATCCCCTTGGGCAACATCATATCACTTACTCAGGGTTCCCGCGCTCACTGAGGGTGTACATACTATGAATGGGCTCCTACAGCCCAAGTGCTATAACAAGCCACCTCTTGGCATAATTAATCAGTTCTTTTGCCTCTCATATATCATAAATATGTAACAACACGCTGCAGCGCATAGCTCGATCCCACGATATCCTCAAAATACAGGCCCTCGGCCTCACTCAGTTAGGAACCTCTCAAGCCACTTGGGCTATCAGAAAAATAGGGTGCTCGGCCCAAAAAATATCATTTTATGCATCAAAATGGAGTAATAAATACTTAGTTATGAAATCAGTTTAAGATAGCATGACCGAGTACAGATATTAAGTCAAAACACTGAGGAAATAATTTTAAAAGGCCCCTAAGGATCCAAACAGCCTGCACGACGCCCAAATATGGCATTATTCCCAAATTATAGAAATCCTTTCTGAAACAGAAAAGTTTCATATAGTTTCCAATAAAATATGCATCTTAATAGTTTCCACGGAGTGGAAAAACTCGAAATACCCAACGATGCACGCCACACGCTTGTCATCTAGCATGTGCGTCACCTCAAAATAGTGAAACGATGTGTGATCCGGGGCTTCATACCCTCAGGACAAGATTCACAATCATTTCTTACCTCGAACCAGTCAAATCTCTACTCTGTGATGTCCTTGCCTCTTGAACTAACCTCCAAATGCCTCGAATCTAACCAAAAGCAACACAATATGATCAATATAGGCCAAGGGATCAATAGCAAAGGAAAAACTATCAATTTATACCAAAACCCAAAAATTTGTCCAAACCCGCCCCCCAGGCCCACGTCTCAAAATCTAAAAAAAATCACAAAACTAGAAACTCTTTTCACTCACGAGTCTATACATACCAAAACCACCAAAATCCGACGTCAAACGGCCCCTCAAAACCTTAAATTAGTCTCTCCAGTTTCAAGCCCTAATCGCCTCAATTTTTAAATTATTTTCACTAATTTCATGCTTAAACAACTGAAATTGGCAATAATCAAAAGTATTAAGCTCAAAAAACTTACCCCAATGACTATCCCATTGGTTCCCTCTTCAATACCCTCCCAAAACCTCCAAAATCCTCCCAACATCCAAAGATTCGCAAAGGGCTTCCTTAAATACCTTCTGCTCAGGGGTCTCGCACCTGCGGTCGATTACCACGCGTATGCAGGATTGCTTCTGCGGTCCAACCAACCACATCTTCGGTCTTCACTTATCCTCCCTTTTCCGCATTTGCGGCCCAATTCCCGCACATGTGGTCTTGCAGGTCCGCTCCTCCTTCTGCACCTTCGACTCCTAGCTTTACTTGTCCGTGGCCGCTTTTGTGAGCCTTGCACTTGCAGTCCCCACTTCGTAGGTGCAGTTATGACAGAATCAGCAGCTTCAGCGGCCTTACTAAGTTTCCAAACTCCCCGATAACAATCTGTACTCAACTCGAGGCCCTCAGGACCTCAACCAAAAACACCAAAAAGTCACATATCACCATTCAAATTATTCAGTCCTTCGGAACAACATCAAAACACCAAATCACCGTCGGATTCATGCTTAAGAACCTCCAAACTTCCTAATTCCACAATCAATGCTAAAACCTACCAAATCACCTCCAAATGACCTGAAATGTTGCGCACACGTAACAAATTACACTACGGAACAATTTCCAGAATTCCATTGCGACCCCAATATCCAGATTTTCACTATCGACCGAAAAATTCCAAATTTCCAATTCCACCAATTCATCCCTATTCTACCACGGACCTCAAATTCACATTCCGAACACACTCCTAAGTCCAAAATAACCTAATGGAGCTATCTGAACCGTCTGAATTCACATCTGATACCTTTTACACATAAGTCAACATCCGGTTGTCTTTTCTAACTTAAGCTTCTAAATAAGAGACTAGGTGTCTCATTCCACTCCAAGACCACTTCGAACGCGATCCAACCAACATGATACGATAAAATACAACCGGACAACGTATAAAGAAGCATAAAGGGGGGGGGGGGGGACGGGCGTGTAACTCATAAAATGACCGGCCAGATCGTTACACGACATTACCCATAGTGCTTTAATCCTCACAATCCCTTAACCAATGATAGTAATATGCAAAGAACGCGTGGAAACACTCTTTGTGCTTTTCACTCTTCTTCACCAAGTAACAACAATAATCCATGGTACCAATTCGAACCAAAAACTGATTACACATTCATCCCCGAGTCCGATTATATGGTTTGTTTAGAAATCCCCTAATATTCTATCATGAAATCCATAGATTAAAGGTTAAAATCAATGGGTGATTACGAAAGTACATAAAATTTATTAAAATTCATTAACCATAAAGTTGGATGAAAACTCTCAAAATCCCATCTAGGACGAGCTCTAGCTTTCAAAAATGGTGAAAAGTGACCAAATCCCGACTTTCAACTTTTAAATAGCTAGTCATGAAGTGTTCTTCGCGTTCGCGAAGAGCAGTGGACAATTGGATTTCACGTTCGTGAATATATCCCGAGACAAGCCTTCACGTTCTCCACCTTTTGATCGCGTTCATGAAGAATGATCATCGTGCCTCCCCCAGATCTCTGCCAATGCATCGCGTTTGCCAAGGGTGAGTCACGTTCGTGAAGCATAAGCCCTTAAATGCTTAACATTCATGACCTACCTCTCGTTTTCGCAGAAGAGTAACCAACCCCCAACCCATGTTTCCCCCTTAGTGATCGCGAGAGAGGCTTCACAGTTGCTAAGACCAACACTTTACAAACCAAAACTAGTAGTCCTCTAAGCTCAAAAATGGTCCAAAGCCAATCGGTAACTCACCCGAGCCTCTAGAGATCATATCCAAACATGCACACAAGCTTAAAAATATCATACGAACTTACTCGCACGATCGAAATACCAAAATAATATCTGAAACCACAAATCGGACATCAAAACACATGAAATTAAAACGGAAACGTGTGAGTAGCTATAAACACAACCAAGTGTCCGATTCCTACGAAACCAACTCCAAATTTTACCAATTTTTGCTAAGTTTCGAATAGCAAACAGGCCTATTCCAAGTCCCAAAATCAAAATCTGGAGCCGATAAATATAAATTCAACCTACATTCAAACCTAAGGATTTTATAAGCATTCAAATTTCAAACATTCGGCAAAATAAGTCAAATAAACCTAGGGACTTTCGAATTCAATTTTGGGCATACACCCAAGTCCAAATTATAATACAAACCTACCGGAATCATTAAAATGTCGATCCGGCGCCATTTATCCAAAATGCCTACATTTAATAGAAGAAAGTTATACTTCAAATTAAGTCCAAACCATTGGTGATTAGTGTTTTCACTCATGAATAATGATTAATAGGCAAAACCCTTTTGGAATTAAATTTCCACACTTAGATCATAAGTTCTCTAGTTACATTATAATTTTAGTTATTTGCTTATAGACTGTATTTTTCCTATTTTTTTGGCACCAAATTTGGGAGGTGGTGCACCGTCACCAGTTGAGCCAAGAAGATCTTTAGATGAAAGTAACAATGATGATCGTCCAAGTGTGGTGATTATTTTGTATGATCTACTATGAATCTTTTGGATATTATTATTGAAATACTCTGTGAAACATTAATATTTTGATGAGGTAATTTTAGTATACTTGTGTTTTATATAATGATATTTTTCTTATTTAATATTCTATATTGCGTTAAGATTATTGTGAATTGTTATAGAGGTTTCAATGCATATCATTCATTAAATAGGATTGTCAATATAAAAAAATAAATTGTAAATATTATGGAACTGCAATACTAAAATTTTAATATAATGGGGCTTAAAGGCGATTTTATGAAACTAGGGCGGTTTGAAACTGCCATAATAAGCAACACAAAAATCGTTTTAACCATTATAATATAGCAGTTTTTTAATGTCATTATGACAGTTATATGGAAACTGCCATAATATAATTTTGCCGGACGGGATTGTGGCGCTTACAGAAAC
>NW_017684906.1:0-7188 GCF_001879085.1 Nicotiana attenuata | reverse complement strand
GGCAAGGACATAGTTGGGGATATAGTGTTGGAACTAACTATAGGTCCGGTTGAATTCACTATGGAGTTCCAGGTGCTTGATGTGGCTGTCTCTTACAATCTCTTGTTAGGCCGACCCTGGATCCATGCAGCAAAGGCAGTGCCATCTACCTTGCACCAGATGGTTAAATTCGAGTGGGACAGGCAAGAGATTGGGGTGCATGGGGAAGATAGTTCGTGTACTCTGGGAGATGCCATTGTGCCTTTCATAGAAGCGGAGGATGACAAAGGCCTATGGGTTTATCAAGTCTTCGATACGGTATCGGTTGAAAAGATCCCGGAAGGGAAGTGTATTCCTGTGCCAAAGGTAGCTGCTGCATCCGTCATGGTTGCGTCGGAAATGCTGAAGAACGGATTTGTACCTGGAAAAGGCTTGGGTGCTTCTTTACAAGGCATCGTACAGCCAGTATCTCTTCCTGCAAACCTGGATACTTTTGGCTTAGGCTTCAAGCCCACTGCTGCAGACATAAGGCGAGCTAGGAAAATGAAAAAGAAACATGGACCCTTCCAAAACCTATCCCCCGCCTTTCACATTCCTTTGTCAGGCCTGGTACTAAGAAGCGCCTAGCAACGGCAATGCCCAGTGGTGTGGTTGATCCCGACAAGGAGCTGATTGAGAGGTTTGAAAAGCTATTTTATGAGGTGAATGTGTTGGAGGCCCGAGAAGGTCCAAGCAAGGCAGATGTTCAGTTCGTGGGGCCCCGGGCAAAGCTTAACAATTGGGAAGCAACCCCTCTTCCTACTCGGAGGGAGTCTTGGTAGTTAGTTTTGATTTCCTTTCAGTTTAATCTGGATTATTTCCAAGGTTGTAATTCGGATGCTATGTTCCGTCCGTTTGGATGAGTTAAACCTTGTTATCTTAAATATTAATGAAATGCAATTTCCCTCTTTTTCATTCCTGATAGTTTTTATTTTTGTCTTTCTTTTCTTCTTGTGCAGTCCCTTTTATGCTGGTTTCAATGATGTGTCATGCATGAAGAGTCTTCAGCCCGGTCTTAAATGCCAATCTAACTCAGACATAATAATACAAGAAATTGAGTGTGATGATGAAATAGAATATGGTGACGAGGAAGCTTTCGAGGAAATCAGTAAAGAATTAAGCCACATTGAAGAAAAACCCAAACCTAATCTGAACGACACAGAGGCAATCAATTTAGGGGATTAGGAGAATGTGCGAGAAACGAAAATAAGTGTCCATTTGGAACCTCAACTCAGAGAAGAGATAATTAAAGCACTTTTTGAGTACAAAGATGTTTTTGCATGGTCATATGACGACATGCCTGGTTTAAGCACCGATTTGGTGGTCCACAAATTGCCCACCGATCCAGCCTGCCCTCCTGTTAAGCAGAAGCTAAGGAAATTTAAGACGGACATTAGTGTGAAAATCAAAGAGGAGGTCACCAAGCAGTTTGAGGCAAAGGTCATCCGGGTCACGCGGTATCCCACCTGGTTAGCCAATGTTGTGCCTGTACCAAAGAAGGATGGAAAGACCAGAGTGTGCATAGATTACCGTGACCTCAATAAGGCAAGTCCGAAAGACAACTTCCTGTTACCAAACATCCACATATTGATTGACAATTGTGCCAAACATGAAATTGGTTCCTTCGTGGATTGTTATGCGGGCTATCACCAGATTTTGATGGATGAGGAGGATGCGGAAAAGACGGCATTCATCACGCCTTGGGGAACGTATTGCTATAAAGTCATGCCATTTGGGTTAAAGAACGCAGGGGCAACGTATATGGGGGCGATGACCACCATGTTCCATGACATGATACATCGGGAAATTGAGGTCTATGTAGACGAGTAATCATAAAGTCGAGGAAACAATGTGACCATGTCCAGGACTTGAGGAAATTCTTCCAGAGGCTCCGCAGGTACAACCTCAAACTTAATCCAGCCAAGTGTGCGTTTGGAGTTCCATCTGGGAAGTTATTGGGATTCGTGGTGAGTCAGCGAGGTATTGAATTAGACCCGTCCATGATCAAAGCCATTCAGGAGCTACCGCCACCAAAGAACAAGAAAGAGGTGATGAGTTTGCTTGGCAGGTTGAACTACATCAGTAGGTTCATTGCCCGCTTACAACTACTTGCGAGCCCATTTTCAAGCTGCTAAAGAAAGATGCTGCGGTCAGATGGACGGATGAATGTCAAGCAGCATTTGACAAGATTAAGGAGTATTTGGCTAGTCCACCTGTGTTGGTCCCGCCGGAGCCGGGAAGACCCTTGATCCTTTATCTGACCGTGTTGGATAATTCTTTTGGTTGTGTACTGGGGCAGCATGACATCACAGGAAGGAAAGAGCAGGCGATTTACTACCTCAGCAAGAAGTTCACATCATATGAGGTGAAGTACACTCAACTTGAGAGGACGTGTTGTGCCTTAACCTGGGTAGCGCAGAAGTTGAAACATTACTTGTCAGCATATACCACCTATCTCATCTCTCGGTTGGACCCGTTGAAGTACATTTTTCAGAAGCCCATGCCCACAGGGAGGTTGGCGAAATGGCAAATCTTGCTTACGGAGTTCGATATTGTCTACGTGACTGGACTGCAATGAAAGCACAAGCGCTAGCTGATCATTTGGCCGAGAATCCAGTTGATGATGAATATGAACCTTTAAAAACATACTTTCCCGACGAGGAGATAATGCATGTTGAAGACTTAGAACAAGTCGAGAAGCCTGGATGGAAATTGTTCTTTGATGGAGCTGCCAACGCCAAGGGTGTTGGGATAGGGGCAGTCCTGATTTCTGAGACAGGGCAACACTACCCTGTCACTGCTCAACTTCGTTTCTATTGCACCAATAATATGGCTGAATACGAAGCATGTATCTTGGGATTGAGATTGGCTATAGACATGGGTGTCCAGGAAATCTTGGTCATGGGTGACTCGGATCTTCTGGTACACCAGATTCAGGGTGAATGGGAGACACGAGATTTGAAGCTCATACCATATCGAAAATGTTTGCATGAACTTTGTCAACAGTTCCAATCAATAGATTTCAAGCACATTCCAAGGATTCACAATGAGGTTGCCGACGCTTTGGCCACTTTAGCATCAATGTTGCATCATCCAGACAAGGCTTATGTGGATCCGTTACAGATTCAGGTCCAAGATCAGCATGCCTATTGTAATATGGTGGAAGAAGAGCTTGATGGTGAGCCGTGGTTCCATGATATCAAAGAATATCTCCGGATGGGAGTACACCCAGCACAAGCTACAGGGGATCAAAAGAGAGCAATTCGACGCTTGGCAAGCGGATTTTTCTTCAGCGGAGGAGTGTTGTACAAGAGAACTCCAGATCTTGGATTGTTGAGATGCATGGATGCTAAACAGGCTACAGTTATCATGGCTGAGGTACATGCGGGAGTTTGCGGACCTCATATGAGTGGATATGTATTGGCAAAGAAGATTCTCCGAGCAGGATATGGAACGGGATTGCATCAGTTTCGTGCGCAAGTGTCATCAATGTCAGGTACATGGAGATTTGATTCATTCTCCACCATCTGAATTGCATACAATGTCAGCACCATGGCCGTTCGTTGCTTGGGGAATGGATGTCATTGGACTGATCGAGACAGCAGCGTCAAATGGGCACAGGTTCATTCTGGTAGCTATTGATTATTTCACTAAGTGGGTTGAAGCGCAAACTTTCAAATCTGTGACCAAGAAGGCAGTGGTTGATTTCGTGCATTCGAATATCATATGTCGGTTTGGGATCCCGAAGGTAATCATCACAGACAATGGTGCCAATCTCAATAGTAATTTGATGGCCGAGACATGCCAGCGGTTTAAGATCACGCACCGCAATTCCACCCCATATCGTCCTAAGGCAAATGGGGCAGTCGAAGTAGCTAACAAGAACATCAAGAAAATACTTCGAAAAATGGTAGAAGGTTCAAGGCAATGTCATGAAAAGCTACCTTTTGCCCTGTTAGGCTATCACACTACTGTCCGCACTTCAATAGGGGCGACTCCCTATTCACTGGTGTATGGAACTGAAGCAATAATACCCGCAGAGGTTGAAATCCCGTCCCTTCGGATCATCGCCGAGGCGGAGATTGATGATGTTGAATGGGTTAAAGCCCGCTTGGAACAACTAAGTTTGATTGATGAGAAGAGATTGGCAGCAGTGTGTCACGGGCAGTTGTACCAACAGAGAATGGCAAGAGCATATAACAAGAAAGTGCGTCCGCGGAAGTTTGAAGTAGGGCAGTTGGTGTTGAGACGTATCCTACCTCATTGGGCTGAGGCAAAAGGAAAGTTCGCTCCAAACTGGCAGGGGCCATTTGTTGTAACCAGAGTGTTGTTCAATGGCACTTTATATTTGACAGATGTGGAAGGAAAATGTGTAGAAATGGCTATCAACTCTGATGCAGTCAAGCGATACTATGTATGATTTCTTGGTTTGATTGTACTCTATTGTATTTGGCATATTTTTGAGATTGAAATGACGAAGGCATTTTGTTCTGTTAACCAAACACTTTATCATTTGTTACCCCTTTTGAGCCCCATTTACTTTCTTTCGTACCCCTCTTTCGGAATCAATAACAACTCGGAAGCTCGAGCAAGGCAAAACAGTGAAGAAATAAGAAACCACAGTCCAACGGAAAGAAAAAAAAAAGAAAAAAAAAGAGGAAAAAACAAAAGAGAGAAAAAGAAAAGCAAAACAAGAGAAAAAAAAAGGAAAAGAAGAAAAGAAAATGAAGAAAAGAAATAGATGGGAAAAATGGAAAAAGAAAAGAAATGCAAAGAAAAGAAATGAAAGTGGAAGAAAAGAAAAGATTGCAACAACAAAGTAATTCCTATGACCTGAACTACGTTTGACTTGATCCCGAAAGGGTACGTAGGCAGCCTCCCTCTGAGGTTCAGTCACACCAAAACAAAATTCCAAAAGTCCCCATAAAAGGAACTAGGGCAGTAGTTATAGTTGTGCAAGAAAGTGATTCCGAAAGTTGTAGTTGCGAACCCATATTGAATTGTTTTAGAGCTTTTTATACCCTTTCTTTCTAACCCTATCCAAAAGCCTGCATTATGGTCCAAAGAAAGACCTTTCAATCAATCTTCAGGAAGTGCCAATACGAGCAAGTCGAAGTGATTCACATCAGGGGCAGCACTCCAGTGCAAGAAAAAAAATATAAAAAAAATGAGAGAGTCTTATCGGTGAAAACCCTCACGGGCACCGTAAGGCGAAGTGAGTTGAGAGAAATCAAAATGAGAGAGTGTTATTGGTGAAAACCCTCACGGGCACCGTAAGGCGAAGGTGAGTTTTCAGGCAAAAGAGACATGTCCGTGGTCAAAGATGCTCAGGACATTGCAAGACGAGCAAGGTTTGGGTTTGCGTAAAAAAAAAGGTTGTGAAAGTCCAAAACAGCAAATGTGGCAATCGAAAGTTGATTGGTTAGACAGACTGGCTGATTAATCCGAAATGCATGGCATGCTCAATGGTACCAGCTGTTCCACTCAGATAAGTCTCATTCTCTTCTTTCTTCATTACAAATCATCCGTTCTCGGATTCTCTTTATCTTTAACCCTTGAGGCCATTGCATTTAATTCTTGTGAGGTCTATCTCTAGGATGTTTCAGTGTCAGTTCTGTTCGAAACAAAGGAGGGAATATCAAAGCTAACTACCAGCCTCCTAGTTGCACAGATAGGGCTATAGTACATCAAAGATGGCCAAAAGCAAAGGAAGTCATAAAGGACCACCTGAGGTTACATTGTTGGATTAGTTGGATAATTGTGGGGAAGAAGTGAAATACCAAAAGAGGGGTCGAAAACACAAAAACAACAATATGGGATAGAACATTCGGGTCATCAGAGTCAAGGGGCGAAATTCGGTCAGGAATTCAAGGAGTTCAAGGCAAGGCCAGGAAAGCGGGACGGAGTGAAGCCCAGCAGCAGGGATGTACCTAGCAAGAATGCCAGCAACTAGCCACTATTTTTAAAATTGACAAGATTTTTCTTTGATTGAAACAGGGGCAGGCATTTCGGAGAAACCCCCTTAAGGAGGGCAGGCACCAGACATGGTTGACGGTAAGTTTTCAGGACTCTCCTGGAAAATGGGACTTAGTTTAAATTTCAAAACAATCATGAGTAGCATAATTTAGCATAAATAGGAATATAAGTTGGTTTCAAAGTTTGCACGTTTAAGATAGGATTCAATTAGGAGTTTCTAGGACCCTCCTGGATAATGGGATGTAGCTTTAAAGTTTGTTTAGATAACAAGATATAGTGGGAGTCGTACCTTCAGTAGATATAACTTAGGTTAAAACTATCTTTTAACTAGAAGTTGTCAGGACCCACCTGGATAATGGGGAGTAGTTTAAGACCTTTTAGACAACAAATATAGTGGGGGTAATACCTCTAGAGGATATAACTTAGGTTCATAATTATTAGAAGTTGTCAGGACCTCCCTGGATAATAAGACTTAGCTTTCAAATTCTTATAATAGTTGGTAGAATAATTCAGTTTAACACTTACCCATGTACCCAGCTACCAAACTGGGGCAGAAAATTTCCTTTGTTTTTGTTTATTTTTGTTGCAGTCAGGAGCCCACCTGGAGAACAAGGGAATACTTTTCAAGTTCAGCAATCAGGAGCCCACCTGGAGAACAAGGGAATACTTTTCAAGTTTCAGCAGTCAGGCGCCCACCTGGAGAACAAGGGAAGTGCAATTCAATTTTAGCTTTTAATATTTTATAACATACTGTACCCAGCCACCAAACTGGGGCAGAAAATTTTCTTTGTTTGTTTTGCAGCAATCAGGAGCCCACCTGGAGAACAAGGGAATACTTTTCAAGTTTCAGCAGTCAGGCGCCCACCTGGAGAACAAGGGAAGTTCAATTCAAATTTTAGCCTTTAATTTTTAATATCCGATAACATGCTGCACCCAGTCACCAAACTGGGGCAGAAAATTTTCTTTGTTTGTTTTGTTGCAGTCAGGAGCCCACCTGGAGAACAAGGGAATACTTTTCAAGTTCAGCAACCAGGAGCCCACCTGGAGAACAAGGGAATACTTTTCAAGCTTCAGCAGTCAGGCGCCCACCTGGAGAACAAGGGAAGTTCAATTCAAATTTTAGCCTTTAATTTTTAATACTTGATAACATGCCGTGCCCAGCCACCAAACTGGGGCAGGAAATTTTCTTTGTTT
>NW_017684905.1:0-7190 GCF_001879085.1 Nicotiana attenuata | reverse complement strand
CATTAATAAATAAGATTTTCACTTCCCCCAGAATTGGAAACTGGGGCAGAATTTTAAGGAGGATCCTCAAAATTCCGAAGTAATTTCAGTCGATCGCCGCGCGAGCAGCAGTCAGAAGAGTCAACCCATCAAACTGGGGCAGAATTTTGAGGAGGGCCCTCAAAATTCTATAGCAGGAGAAGTTGCAATGTCTCGAGCCGCGTCACAGTCCTCGGCTCATCTAAAAACTATTTTAATTATACGTTTATGTTATACTCTTACAAAATCATGCATGATTATTATCAAAACTGCTTTGTTTAGCAACGCTACCCCAACGATATGGACGGCATCGCCAGATCAAAGCCGAACAAGTCAAGCAAAGCCAACGGGGATACGAACTAACCTTTTCCCCTTTACAAAACTCACGATTTTTCTTTGGATGCAGGCACAAAGATTACAAAATCATTGAACGCAATATCTGCCCGTACAACAAACGTCGTTCAAAGATACTATTCTTCGAATCATTGCGCCTACCGACATCAGCTATCAGCATACGCCCATAATGTTCCATACATCACAATGCTCCCAGTAATCACAATGCCGCAATCCGCTATCAGCTAAGAAAATCTACTACCATTTGTTATACTATTTCTTGCATAAGGCTACTATTCTGCCTTCCAACTTGCATAAGGCTATATTCTGCCTTCCAACTTGCATAAGGCTACTATTCTGCCCTTCCGAGGTTAAGCTTTACCTCTATCCGCATTCGCATTACATAAGGCTACTATTCTGCCTTCCGAGGTTAAGCTTTTACCTCTATCTGCATTCGCATTGCATAAGGCTACTATTCTGCCTTCCAACTTGCATAAGGCTACTATTCTGCCTTCCGAGGTTAAGCTCTACCTCTATCTGCATTTGCATTGCACGGCTGAAAGATCGCCACATTGCACGGCTGAAAGATCACCACATTGCATGGCTGAAAGATTGCCACATTGCACGGCTGAAAGATCGCCACATTGCACGGCTGAAAGATCGCCACATTCACTGCTGAAAGATCGCCACATTGCAAGGCTGAAAGATCGCGACATTGCACAGCTGAAAGATCTCCACATTACACGGCTGAAAGATCGCCACATGCTATCGCATTTCATGGGCTGAAACATCGCCAAATTATCCAAAGGCGTCATCATTCGGAGGCACCGTTTTCATGGCCCGAGAGCATCATTTCATAGCCTGTGAATCCTTTATTATACGCTTCATGGCCCAGGACATCATGGTATAAAGACATCATCATAATTGTCCAAAGACAGCATTCATGGTCCAACGGGAATTTGCATCATGTTTAAATTTACGCACAATATATGCTTGTGTTACTTATTTGCAGGTAAACTAGCAAGCAACAGCCGTCCCGGCAAGAGCATTTCCGCTCTAGTGCCCGCAGCCATATCAGACCTGACCATTCCCGTGAGCTTCCCCTCGCCCTGACCAAAACATTGCGTCCGTTCTTGGAAAGTACCTGTCGGCATACCCTGCCGATGGATCTCGAACTACATATGGATTGATTCCTGTAAGACCAGGGATATGTAGGCAGCTCAGAAGCCAGGGCGTGGCCTATCTTCTTCAAACCGCTTCGTTCGGTCAAAATTTGGCCATCATATCTTAACCCGACAACTCTTTCATCCTTCCCGGGTAAAGATGGGCAGTTGTTGATACCCAATTTTTCCCTATGTATATTTTAACACACAAATTACCTTCAAATAGCATATGTATGCATTTATAGGCATATCCAAGTATTTCCTTTATTTTTCCTAAATTTTATAAAAATTTTAAATCAATTTATTCCCCTATTTTATCCATAAAAATCCAATAATTGCTTCTAAAAATTATTACTTTGGTAATTCTTTTATTGGAAGTTTATATTTAGGCTAATATATAGCTAAGGTAATTTTTGCATATTTTTATAAAATTATTTAGTATTCTTAAGGCTAAAATTGTATAATTACAATATTAGCCCCTTTTTAGATTTAACTATGTTTTATATTCATAAAATTAGGTCTGGTATTTTTAATAATTAGTTATATACTATAAGTCCTTTTAACACCTTTAATTTATTCACAGAATATTATTTTTATAAATCAAATAGGGAAAATTGGCTATTTAGATGATAGCCCCATTTTATTTCGATTGTAGCCTAAATTGGACCCCAGTTTGAATCCCAATTCCCTGGCCCAATTCCTATTAAACCCCGACCCAAACCCAATTAAATTGACCCATACCCAGATCCACACCTAACCTTTTAAATCTCAGCCGTTGATCATTTAGATCAACGGCCATCGGCTGCCCTTACCTAATTAAGCCCAAAAGACCCCCCCAAACCCTTTCATTATTCACCACACGCCGCCTCTGAAACCCCTCCTCTCCCAAATCCTCTCTACAACACCATCAAACCCTAGCCGCCGCCACCCTAATCCGCTCTATCCTATGGCCTTCAAAGATCATCGGAGACCTGTGCCAGCCTTCCCTGGCTCTTTTGTGTTTGTCCTTATGGTTTCAAGGCCAGACTATGAATAACTCTGGTCCAGCCTTCGTTCGATTTCAGTTCATGGCCCTTCTCGGGTCATCTTTGGCTTTTCTCCGGCCAGCTATGGCGATTCGAGTCAGATCTTTGACTCTCATGGTTAGATCGATAGCTTTCAACGCCTTTCTCGTTGATTTTGGGTTCTTCTGAAACCCTAATCTCTAAGGTTCTTTCGATTTCTTTCAGACCTGTTTCAGACTTATGCTTGCTTTGAACTTCTAAGCATTTTCTCGAAGTTTCTTTAAAATTTTGCTTTCAAAACTCCTTATCTTTTCCGATTAGGTTATCCTGTTAAGTTATTTCAAATCTTTTCTCTGGTTTTTGACATGTTTTGCTATGTTTTCTCGTATTGTTCTTCTATCTGAGTTTGCATGATAAAAGCCCTAATTTCTTTTGGTTGTTTGATTAGACGAATGCTTGAGTTTGTTTGATTTGTTTGTTTGTCCTCTTTTAAACACTACTATTGTTGAAAAACCCTATGTCCTTGGGTCCGAACTGTTCGTTTAAGTGCTTGACTTGATTTGAAGTTCTTTGTTTCAGAATTTCCTTTCCTTTATGTGATTCCTTTGATTCTGGGTTTCTATCATCTTTAAAACTTGACTATGCTTGAAACCCTAATTTTTTCAAATAGGGGTTTTCTTCATCTGCTACCTTCGCATGCTTCTGATACTCTACTTTCTTCACTATAGACTCAATGTGACTTGACCTATTTGACTACTATGGCTTGAATGTTTGCTATCTACTGAACTTTGTGCTACTATTGCATGCTAGTTTTGTTTGCCAATAGGTTTGGCCTCGTATGTCTAGTATTTGTGCATTCTATTTATATGTTGTGGTTCTCTCTTTATTTGATCTTCAATCTCGTGACTGATTTCAAACCCTTCTTTTGTGAAATTCTGATTTCACTCGTCTGTTAAGTTTAATTGATTATTTTCCTTGTTTTGCCTTACTCTGAATCCTTTCCCAAAATAAATATATTCCTGTACTTAGACTTGATTACTTACTCAATTGTTTTACTACTTCTTTTAAGGCAACTATCTGTTTGCTTACAAATTGATTTCTTTCCTTATTATGAACCTGTCATTACCCGTTAACCAAGTGATCCCTTAATTAAAGGCAATCACTTGTATAATTGATTCTGAATTGTGATTGTTTCCATGTTTATAGCTTATTACTTCTCTTTTACTCGTTTTCAAAAGGGCTATAAATACCATGTACTTCTCTTCTTTCAGACACGAACTACTGAAGTTCAGAACACACACTTCACTCTAAAAACTCTCTTTCTCTCTTGGCTCTGTTATTACTTGTGTTGCTACCTTACCTAGCCGGCTGAGAGCCAAGGCTAGGCTGAGAGAAATTTGCTTACATTCTTTCTGCATTTGCTTCTTTACTGGTATGTTTTGATTAATCTTTAGCATCAACAAAAACATGTTTATTTATTATTTCCTCCACTCTTGCCTGTTCCCTGTTTGTGTTTAATCGAGTTTCACTCCTAAGCATGTTATAATCTGCCTCCCTTTTCTTTTTCTGAATTTATGTTTCCCTTATTTATGAATTCTATCAGTCACTTATGAATCCCAAACCCTACATCCCCTATGTGTTTGGTATCTTTGGTTGGTTTGGGGCATGACAGCATTGGACATTGCTGTGCATGACCCAAACCTGATTCCCTGGAATCATAACCTCCATATGCTGTGTGTTTTGGCTGGTTTATGGGCATGCCAGCTTCACTTGTTGTTGTGCATGTCCAGACTTGATCCCTTTCAGGGTCATATACCATCTGCAATGTATTCCCACACCCTTGCCCCTTTGTGCACTTGTTGATACTGCATAATCTTAGCTGCTGCTTTTCAAGCCACCCTTATCCCCTACTGCTCTCAATCCAGTTTTTTTTAAACAACTTTCTGCTCCTACACTTCCACTCTACTCTTAGACTTAGGTTCTGCCCCTCTTGTGAGCCTGCTTTGGGACCCCTGAGCTCCCTCTGAACTTGGACACATAAGGGCTGGCCTTTTCCACTGCACTCATCTCTATCTGGTTATGCAACTTGGGTGTGAGCACTGTCCGGGGTCCTATTGAGACCCTTAGGGAACTTTGACGCACTCAAGTCTGAGAAAGGCTTTGAAACAATGGCATCGTAAGGCAGTTTATCCCATAGCTCAGGGAGGAACCAGGAATCAGGCTTCCCCTGGTTGTATTTTTATGTAATTTTTTATGTAATTCAGTATTCCTGGTATGTAATAATTTGTAATAAACACTTGGGGGGCTGGCTAGTGAAAAAGGGTTGGGTAATTATGCATGATCAAGGGTAGAAAACATGCCTATAGGACTACTTTTAGTTCTGCGTATTCAAATTGCATTTAGAAACCATGTCTATAGAACTTGTTTTAAACCCTGCATGTTCAACTTCAGCTCTACATAACCTGCCTATAGGGATCATCTAAAAATTCTGCATGTTTGATATCATGTTTTTTGGACCCAATTGGTTATAATCTGGCATCACGTTTTTAATATTAAAATCAGCACAATGTATAAAGATCATGCCTATAGGAATTCCCAAGTAAAACCTGCCTGTTTCCATTGCTTACTAGATATTATGCCTATAGGGTTTAACATCATTCATTCAGAGGTCATGCCTATAGGGGTCAAAAATCACTCATTTAGACATCATGTCTATAAAGGTTTAAAATCAGCAATCGGATAATATGTCTATAAGGGTTTAAAATTAGTAATTTTAGATATCATGTTCATAGGAATAAAATCAGCAATAACGGATACTCTCGTCTGCAGGATCTAAAACTAGTCTAATTTTAAATTCGTCTACTCTGAACCAGTTTTTTTAAGTAACTTAATCGCTTCTTATTAACACGATCTAGCAGGCATGCCTATAGGATTTCAAACCATTCGTTTAAGTTGTTACTACTTGGGCCATATTTAGAATCAGTAATAGATACCATGTTCCTAAGAGCTCCCCTAAACACTTAGGCAAGCCTTAGGTAATAATAACAATAATAAAACTGAACTCGCCTCCGTTAATCGTTAAGTGCTACAACCAGCAGGCAGGCCTGATCCGTGTTTCCTAACTGAGTCATCTAATAGACCAGGCCTACCGCAACAACAATGATCTCCTTCCCTCAAGTTTTTTTAGAATCAGACTTTACTTGTGTTTGAGTCATGCTATTGGATAACTTTGTTTGAGGAGGTATATCTGAGCCTTCAGTGTTTACGTGCTTCCCCTTTAATGTGCAGTTTTTATATGTTTTGTATGTCGCCATAGATTTTTTCACCTTTGAAACTCCAAGTCAGCCAATATCTCTCCCTTTAAGAACAGTAGTCCTAAGTGCCTTCGGGACTGATAGGAATGGGGCGGGTAGTAGAATGCAATAGTGGTCGAGACCAATCTGCGCTTTAGTACCTTAAACGGGGTGGGAAAGGGTAGATATGGATATGATGACTGGTGGGCTAACACCACGTGTAGCGCCTCTTTTGAGGAGTGATTACCGGGTATTGCATTGATGTGATCCATATTATAAATAAAACTAGGACCCCCTTCTCTTATTTCCTTTTCCTTTTAAAGCATTATAACTCCTTCTTTTCAAAATCAACCTTTTTATTGCTCTTTCAAACTTTGTTTACTTTCAAACAGTTGTTTATTAAAATCCCCTCTTATTTGAGCCTTATCTGTCTATGTTTCAATTAAACGAAATTCATAAAGAACTATCTGGCCGGGAACAACACTAGTGGATCTTGAGAGGTGCCTAACACCTTCCCCTTAGGATAATTTCAAGCCCTTACCCTATCTCTGGTTATCACGCAAAAACTTAGAAATAAACCTTGAAGGTGTCCTAATGCACCATAAATCATTAGGTGGCGACTCTTCAATGCAAAACCCAATTCCCAAAAGGAATGAGTTGTCTTATACCCAAAATGTCATTAACCCGATTCTCCCGACGCGAGGAGGGACAAAAAAGGGGCGCGACAGCTTGGAGACTCCGCTGGGGATAATTAGGCTTTTACCATTTCAGATCATACTTGTGAATTTGTACTTTCCCTTCATATGCAATTACCTGTTTAAATTCCTTTAAGCATTTAATTTCTTTTACAAAGCAAAACTGACTTATCTTCTTCTTTTTTTTTCTTCATTGCTACTTTACTGTTATAAACTGATGTATTTACTGCTTTCTTAAACATGCAAATATGTGACAATATGCTTTTAATTATTGCATAATCATGCTCAACATCATATTCCATTCGTGCCAAACAATTACCATAGCAACGATTATAATGAGTGGTTGCGCTCTTCCTATATTATTACCCCCAATTTTGGAAAGGCATATTTGCGGTAAAACCAGTCGATCAACGGTGTAGTCGACGGTTCCGTGCCTTCCCCCTTGAGTTGTCTGCTCAAGGGTACCAGTCTAAAACCCCATAGAAACCTTATTTTGTTTAAACTGTGCATGCATCATAGTTAAACCTAGTTGGGTCAGTTATGTTGTCCACATAATGATCCTTTAAGATAGCCTTGTCCAAAGTCCACTGGGTTTCCCCAAACCCAAATGGAGATCATCACGTTCTGTGCATTTATTTGGAGAACTAAAATTCGTCATGCTAATTGTTGGTATTAATAGTCGAG
>NW_017684904.1:0-7191 GCF_001879085.1 Nicotiana attenuata | reverse complement strand
AGCACTACACAGTCCGTTTGTTTCTCATAAATTTCCATATGATTAGCATCATAACAGCCATAGTGGATTTGTTGTCAACTGATTTTGGTTTGATTGTTGTGTAATGGGCGAATGCAAAATATGTTCTCCATGTTGAGGTTGGAAACGAGGAAGGCTAGTAAAAAATATTGTTAACTCTTCATCCTTCGTTTGGGGCTTCAATTGAGGCCCAATGTCCTTTTTGTGTGTTCAAATAAGGTCCAGGTCGCCACTTAATGCATACCTGCATGAAAACATGTACTGATAGTTGGTTGTTTCTTCCTAAATGATTTCGTTGTGCGTTTGAGGACGTGATGGTTTGGACGTCATTTGGGTTCGATGTAGAAGCCATGAAATCCCAATGCCCCCCCCCCCCTAATGATATACTGGGCCAATTATTGTGGTTGTGTATACGTTCGCGTAACATGACTATGATCCTAAATTAATTCGGAGTATGCGTCCGCGCAACTTCGCTCAATCTTTGCTTAATAATAAAATAGGTTACAAGCTTTTAGTTATTTTCTTTAGTTCACATAAGTTCATTAAAATCGCATATGGCCTTGTAGTAATTTCGTAGGCTAGACAAAAAGTAATATTTCGTAGAATATCCTTTAAGGCCATTTAAAATACTAAGTGTGGTTGCGTATACGTTCTCGTAACACAACCACATTTCTAAAAACCAAACCGAAGTATGCGTTCGCGCAACTTCGGCCCAAACACTCTTAATAATAACTAAGCGTTATTGATTGTGGACACGTTCGCGTGACATGATTTTTGACGCACTGAACGGGTGGGTATACGTACGCGTAACCCGTCTCAAGATAATTTTCTAATTAAAAATGGTGAAGGAAGCAAAAGCACATAGGTTTAAAATCAGTAATTTCAATAATTTCATAAGCCAATTAGGATCAATGCGACCGTGCTCGAACCACGGAACTCGGGAGTGCCTAACACCTTCTCCCGGGTTAACAGAATTCCTTACCCGGATTTCTGATTCGCAGACTGTATAACAGAGTCAAACCTTTTCCTCGATTCGAGATTTTAACCGGTGACTGGACACCATAAATCTCCCAAGTGGCGACTCTGAATTTTTTTAAAAAAAAATAAATCCCGTTCCGATTGTCACTTGAAGTTGGAAATAACTCCCTTTACTTGTACCCTCTTTCGGGGGTGTAGTAAGTGAAAAGGGTGGTGTGACATATTTTTCCTATTATTTAGTGTCAATTTGGGATTCGCCTACCTTTTATCAATAATATGAGGCATTTAGCATTCCAAGTTCTCCAAATCAACTTGTCGCTAGGCCTACCTCGGGCTCAAAGAGGTCCCCAAATTAGGACACGGCTTACATTCCTGCACTATGTGTTTAAATATTGCAACATCTTTTTATGATTCTCACTGACTTGTTACCTTTTTTGTTTTTACTTTTTGTTTATTTATTCCCCTCCCTAAAGGTTAGTTCGTGCACTCTGGCAACATCATCTTATTCCACGAGATCCAGGGTCCCTCCACCCACTCCTCCTCTTGGTCCCGTCAAAAACAAGAACAAAGGGAAGATGGATGATTTGAACAATGCCATAAAGGAAAACTCAACTGAACGGGTAGAGATCACTCACGGTCACGGTACTCTGGTTCCCAAGGAAAATACATCCCAACTGGAACAAAAGCTGTTGAAATTCCAAGAAGAACTTGATCAGGTTCGAAATCTGGCAAATCTGTCATTTTCCCTAGCTACTCCAAATATCAATTTCCCAAATGCTCAGAACCCTACACCTCCACAGAACATCCGAAAGAACCATCCCGCTCCTCACCACCACTGCAACGCCTGCCATACTTCCTACAATACCCCGCTGCTCATCCCAGAACCTCAAAACTCCACAAATAACCACTGCCACACCCACCATAACACCCCCATCTACATGGAGACTATGCCACCCTCCACCCAACCAATCTCAAACACACCCGAGCCTGATGATAAAGACTTGCTCATCAGAAACCTGGCCGAAGAACTTAAGAAATTGACTAGCCGAATTCAAGGCGTTGAAGGAAGTAAGGGAATTGAAGGGCTGAACTACGAAGATCTATTCATACAGCCCGATGTTGAACCGCCCGAGGGGTACAAACCTCCTATGTTCGAGATGTTAGATGGTACAGGGGATCCAAGGATCCATTTGAGAACGTACTGTGACAAGCTGGTTGGAGTAGGAAAAGACGAGAAAATCCGCATGAAGCTTTTCATGAGGAGCTTGAAGGGAGATGCTTTATCTTGGTACATTATCCAAGATCCAAAGAAGTGGTCGAACTGGGTAAGCATGGCGTCCGACTTTATGGACAGGTTTAGGTTCAACACGGAGAATGCATCGGATGTGTTCTATATTCAAACTCATAAGAGGAAGCCCACAGAAACATTCCGCGAGTATGCTACTCGCTGGAGGTCCGAAGCTGCTAAGGTTAGACCTGCCTTAGAAGAAGAACAAATGAAAAAGTTCCGCGTTTCGGGCTCAAGACCCACAGTATTATGAAAGGCTGATGATGATCAAGGGCCACAAATTTTCTGACATTATCAAGCTGGGAGAAAGCATCGAAGAGGGCATCAAAAGCGGTATGGTTACGAACTTTGAGGCCTTGCAAGTTACAAATAAGGCCTTATAGTCTGGAGGTGTGTCCAAGAAAGGGGACGTAGGAGCCGTAATGGTTGCACAAAGAACCAAATCTCCCGTCATATACCAAATCTACCCAATGCCTCCACTCACTTATCAGCCTACTCCAAACTACCAAGCACCCTCACCCTCTTACCAAACTCCACCACCCACTTATCAATCACCTCCACCCCCACATATCAGCCTACTTCAGCCAGATATTCCCAACCCGCACATGTTTACCAAGCCTACAATGCTCAACCATCCCACTATCAATCCCCTCCCGCACGCCAAAACTTCCCTAGACCTAGACCAAACTTTGACCTAAGGGCTCCAAAACAATACACAAGTATTGCTGAACCTATTGACCAGTTGTATGAAAGACTAAAAGCTTCTGGTTACGTCACCCCTATCCCTGCTGCTCCTGAGAACCCTTCTCAGTGGGTTAATCCAAATAAATCCTATGCATACCATTTCGGCATGAAGGGACACACCATTGACGAATGTCGTTCTCTGAAAGATAAGATCCAGACCTTAATTGATAACAAGATTATTGTGGCAAAGGAACCTGCTCCAAATGTCCGCAATAACCCTCAACCAGACCACAAGGGATGAGGCATTCACATGATTGAAATAGAGGATGATTGGGATCCCAAGGGATCGATTGGTTTGATCACAGAAGGTGACGACCCAAAGAAACCAATTTTCACCCTTAATCCGATCGTAGTCCAGATTCAGCCCTCTGGGGATGCCGAGGTAAATATGTCCATGCCACTTGAGCTTGAAGCTCATCATCTGCAAAGACGCCAGCGCCAATTGAGGTCGAATTCGTGTCTCCAGCAAAGGCACCTACACCAGTCGAAGTTGCAGTTTTACCGCCCAATTCCAGTGGCGATGTCAGCCATGACACCATTCCATACAAAGGCTATACCATGGGACTACACAACCGAGGCAAGGAGGAAAGGCAAGGTTATGTTCAGAGAGGCTATTGTGGCACAGGTATGACGAGAACTGGTAGAGTTTATACCCCGAAACATCTAGCTGAGTCGAGCAAGCAGGATTCTAGCCGGCCAACCATCACCGAGACCGGGCCAGATGATCTCTTGAGAAAGATACAGGCCAAGGAATACTCGGTCATTGACCAGCTGAACAAAACACCGGTGCAAATTTCTATTCGTGCTTTACTACGAAATTCTGATGCACACAAGAATGCCCTGTTAAGGGTGCTGAGTAAAGCATATGTGCCAAGCAACATCAGCGGCGGAGAGATGGCTAACATTGTAGGACAGGTATTGGAAAGTCACAAGATCACTTTTCATGAAGATGAGATGCCACCAGAAGGGTTGAGTCACAACAAGGCATTGCACATCACCGTGCAATGCGAAGATTATTTTATCACCAGAGTCTTGATTGATGGGGGATCCAGCCTCAACATTTGTCCGTTGGTAACACTCAGACGTTGGGTAAGGAACTGCACGAGATAAAGGACGGGGCCATCAACGTGAAAGCTTTTGACGGTTCCAAAAGGTCCACCGTTGGGGAAATTAGTCTGTGTTTGCAAATGGAGCCTACTTGATTCGATGTTGATTTTCAAGTAATAGACGTGCCGGCATATTACAATCTGTTGTTGGGACGACCCTGGATTCATGTTGTTGGGGCCGTAGCATCAACACTACATCAGGCGGTAAAATTTGAGTGGAATCACCAGGAGGTGATCATTCACGGTGATGGTAGAAATCCCATATACAGTCGCCAGACCATTCCGGCAGTCGGAGGCAAAAGAAAGTTGGGTGGGGAGACCTATCACCACATCGAGCAAGTCAACACCGTTGACAAGGACAAATGGTGGGACAACAAAATCGAGAGCATATTGAATTGGAGTGTGTACGAACCGGGTAAGGGGCTTGGTAAGAACCTCCAAGGAATCGCTAAGCCTATAAAACTCAAGAAACATGGCACCACCTTTGGTCTGGGATATGAATATACCTGGGAAGAATTCAACAACTGGTCGCCACCATGGCGCGGTCCTTACTATCCGCTGGAACAGCCAATACCAAATGTGGAACAGACTTTCCAACCGGCCGATGTTATTTATGGGTCAGAGGAAGAGGAAGCACTGGCAGCGGTAAAGAATTTGTTCCTAGAAGACGATGATATGGATTGTTGCGTCGTTCTCGAGGAGGAGGGGGAGGAAGGCCCTTCCATATAGGCTGTAAGCAAAGGAGCACGCCTCAATAATTGGACTATCAAAACCATCAGAGCCCGGCAAGCCTCGGGGTAGCAAGGCTGAACAAGCATCATGCACTATCTTTTATCTTTACTAGTTAATTTTTTTTTCTTTCACATTTTAAATTTCCGTAATAAGATCTTCAATGTTCAAAACAGTTATGGAATTTATCAAAGCATTTCGACTTTCCTTATAAATCAACACTCTTATTATTTTCTCTTATTACTTTACTAATACAGCATTACTATTACTTATCTTGATAAACCGATGACTGTGATATGCAATGAGACAACGCAACAAACGGACATAGACTCAGAGGAAGATGACATATCGGAGGAAATTGTTAAGGAAGTTGAGAATTTTGAAAACAGACCAAAGTCCAACCTGGACGAGACTGAGGTTGTTAACCTGGGAGATGCAGAAAACGTCAAAGACATGCGAATCAGCATCCACTTATCACCATCAGAAAAGAAGGAATACACAGAATTTCTAAAGGAATATGAGGACATATTCGCCTGGTCGTATGATGACATGACGGGCCTGAGAACGTCTATTGTGGCCCACAAACTGCTAACTGATCCAACATGTCCGCCGGTAAAGCAAAAGCTCTGAAAGTTCAAACCTGATATGAGTTTGAAAATCAAGGAATAAGTCACTAAGCAAGTCAAAGCTAAGGTTCTCAGGGTAGTAGAATACCCAACATGGTTAGCCAACATTGTGCCAGTACCAAAGAAGGACGGGAAGGTTAGAATCTGTGTCGACTATCGGGATCTCAACCGGGCCAGTCCGAAAGATGACTTCCCTTTACCAAACATACACATCCTGATCGACAATTACGCCAAGCACGAATTGCAATCATTCGTGGATTGTTTCGCGTGTTACCATCAGATTTGGATGGATGAAGAAGAAACTGAGAAAACGGCTTTCATTACACCGTGGGGAATGTACTGCTACAAGATGATGCCATTCGGCCTGAAGAATGTAGGGGCCACCTACATGAGGGTCATAACTACCATTTTCCATGATATAATACACAAGGAGATCGAGGTGTACGTAGATGATGTTATCATCAAGTCCAAGAAGGCCACTGACCACATGGAAGATTTGAGGAAGTTTTTCAACAGATTGCAAAGGTACAACCTGAAACTCAATCCCGCAAAGTGTGCATTTGGGGTTCCCGCTGGAAAATTACTTGGGTTTATTGTGAGTGGCCGAGGAATAGAACTGGATCCATCAAAGGTCAAAGCTATTCGAGAAATGCCACCGCCAAATAATAAGAAGGACGTGATGAGTTTCTTGGGGAGACTCAACTACATTAGCCGGTTCATAGCATAGTCTACAGTTATCTGTGAGCCAATCTTTAAGATGCTAAAGAAGGATGCCGCTACCAAATGGATTGATGACTTCCAAAAAGCTTTCGACAGAATTAAGGAACACCTGTCAACACCACCAGTTTTGGTCCCGCCCGAGCCGGGTAGACCTCTATTACTCTACCTTGCAGTATTGGATAGAGCTTTCGGCTGTGTTCTGGGGCAGCATGACGAAACAGGGAGGAAAGAGCAGGTCATCTATTACCTCAGTAAGAAGTTCACCCCGTACGAGGACCAGTATTCTCTGTTAGAGCGCACCTGTTGTGCTTTGACTTGGGTAGCTCAGAAGATGAGGCATTACTTCTGTGCCTATACTACATATCTCATATCAAGGATGGATCCTTTGAAGTACATCTTTTAGAACCCCATGCCCACCGGCAAGCTGGCCAAGTGGCAAATCCTGTTGAGTGAGTTCGACATTGTCTACGTGACTCAGAAAGCAATCAAGGGACAGGCACTAGCAGATCACCTTGCTGAAAACCCCGTGGATGGAGAATACGAACCCCTGAAGATGTATTTTCCTGACGAAGAGGTATCATTCATAGGAGAAGACATTGCAGAATCCTATGATGGCTGGAGAATGTTTTTCGATGGAGCAGCAAATTTCAAAGGAGTTGGCATAGGAGCAGTCCTAGTATCAGAAACCGGTCAGCATTATCCGGTGTCTGCCAAACTCAGGTTCCCGTGCACTAACAATATGGCCGAGTATGAAGCCTGCATCTTAGGGCTCAAGATGGCCATTGACATGAACGTTCAAGAGTTTCTAGTGATTGGAGATTCAGACTTACTCATACATCAGGTCCGAGAAGAATGGGCAACCAAGAACTCCAAGATACTCCCGTATCTGCATCACGTACAGGAGTTGAGGAAGAGGTTCACAAAGACAGAATTCCAACATGTTCCCAGAATCCAGAATGAATTTGCCGATGCATTGGCTACC
>NW_017684903.1:0-7191 GCF_001879085.1 Nicotiana attenuata | reverse complement strand
GCGGGTTGTCAGCATGACCGTGATATTGATGGGGCACAGGATGCCAAGGTGTTAGATTTCAGATGCTGGGTTCTCGTGAGTTGTGGTTTGTCCGAAACTTGGTAAAATTGTTGAAAGGGTTGAATAAGACCTTATGTGAACATAATAGTAGGATATGAGTTATTGACTTGTTTTCCCCTTGCTGTGTTGTGACCTTAGGATTTGGATTGTGATTCTGTCGTTATTTTGTATCGTCATTTATTATATTCTCGTTGTTACTTGTTGCCCTTTTTCCTTATTGTGAATTGTAGCATTTTTTTTGTCATTCATGAAGACTTTACATATTTATATATCGGTTGTATTATTCCTATTATTATACTGTTTATTTGACCGGTAGGTGCCTTGACTGTTCCTCGTCACTACTCCACCGAGGTTAGTCTTGATACTTACTGGGCACCGCCGTGGTGTGCTCATGCTACTCTTCTGCATATTTTTGTTGTGCAGATACAGGTACTCCCGTTCAATTCTGTCAGCCTGGGAAGGAGACGTTTCTATAGAGACTTCGAGGTATATCTGCTACGTCCGCAGACCGAAGAGTCACTTTCTATCTTCTGTAATGAGTATAGTTCTATCAGTATTTTTCTTTTGTATAGATATTCTTGAGTCAGAGCCTCTTATGTATCCCTTAGCTTGTGATTTGTGAGTTTCCGGGTTTTGGGAGTTTTGTTAGCTTCGAGAATTGTTGTGGTATGTGCCGAGCGGCACCTTAAACACCGTTTTATTTCACCAGTTCAGTTTTATTTACTTTCTTCCGCAATTATGGTTTATCTTCCGTATTGTTAGGCTTACCTAGTCATACGGACTATGTGCCGTCACGACATGTTCACGGAGGGCGAACTGGGGTCGTGATAAGTTGGTATCAGAGCTCTAGGTTTATAGGAGTCACGAATCACAAGCCGGTTTATTAGAGTCTCGTGGATCGGTACGGAGACGTCTGTACTTATCTGCGAGAGGCTATGTAACCGTTAGGAAAAATCCACTTCATTTGATTCCCCTGTCGTGCGAGATTTTGACATTCACAATCCTAAACCTTTGTCTTCTACTCTCTCACAGATGGTGAGGACACGTACTACCCGAGGTGATCAGGCACCCGTGCCCCCTGCTGCAGCCGTCGGAGGTCGGGGCCGGGGTAGAGGTCGAGGACGCGCACGTGGTGTAGCGAGAGCACCTACGCGAGCTGCCTCCGAGGTACCACCAACAGATCCAGCCGGAGACCAGGCACCTGACACGCCTACTGCCACTACTACTCCAGCCCTTCAGGAGACTTTGGCACAGTTCATGAGTATGTACACCACTTTGGCTCAGGCAGGATTGCTTCCCCTTGCTGCAGCCATACCCCAGGCCGGGGGAGGAGCACAAACTCCCGCCGCCCGCACTCCTGGGCAGCGAGCGCATGTCGAGCAGGTCCCTAAGATTATTCCTGTGCCTCCTGCAGCACCAGTTCAGCCCGAGGGCATGGCAGCGGCTTCCGAGCAGGAGCAGATGATACTAGAGAGGTTCAAGAAGTATGATCCTCCGGTGTTCAGTGGATTAGCATCAGACGATGCCTTGGGGTTTCTTGATGAGTGTTACCGCATTCTCCGTACTATGGGTATCTCTGGATCGAGCGGGGTTTCTTTCACTACTTTCCAGCTTCGAGGAGCCGCCTATGATTGGTGGCGCACCTATGAGTTAGACAGCCCAGACGAGGCAGCTTCACTGACTTGAACCCAGTTTTCAGATATGTTTCTGAGATAGTTTGTTCCTCAGAGCCTCAGGGATGCATGGCGCGCGGAGTTTGAACATTTGCGCCAGGGTGCTATGACCGTCTCGGAGTATGCTGTCAGTTACACCAGTTTGGCTAGACATGCCTCAGCCTTGGTTTCTACTGTTCGCGAGAAGGTTCGCCGGTTCATTGAGGGGCTTATTCCTAGCATCAGGTCCAGCATGGCCCGTGAGTTGGAGATGGATATTCCATATCAGCAGGTGGTGAACATTGCTAGGAGGATAGAGGGTATGCATGCTAGAGAGAGAGAGGGCAGGCAGGGTCATGAGAGAGAGAGCAGACGAGATCAGGAGAGAGAGTTTGAGGAGGCGAGGAGGCCTCGTAGACCGAGGAGATATACAGGTCCTTATTTTGGAGGCAGGGTGCGTCATGGTAGAGGTTTTGCGAGTCAGCCAGTTCAGTTCGCGCTTCAGACTTTGCATGGTGACTCAGGTGCTCGTGGGTCTCGGAGTACCCGCATCGCACAGTTCCCACCGCCTCGTCAGCAGAGAGGGTGCTTTGAGTGTAGAGATACTAGCCACATGATGAGAGATTGTCCCAGACTTCGGACCGGTGTGTCCCAGCGAGGTATTCAGGCAGGTAGAGGGCGTCCAAGAGGGGGAGGCCCGACTCATTGATGTGTTTCATATAGTAGGCTTGAGGCCGGTGCACCAGTTGAATGTCATTCAGGTACAGATTCGATTTGTTATAGAGGGGCACTATTTGTAGTTCATCACCGTCAGTTTATCGGGGTGAGTTCCCTTATTTGTTGTTCCATTTATGAGTGCGTTTCATGATTTGTACTCTGTTTACGTGGTTATTCTGTTGGGAGGTTCTATGAGTGATAGCCGTGTCTATCGTCCGTTTCTAGCTGTTGTCGAGAGTTATTAGGCTAGTAGTAAATTCATGTTGTCTGTTTTGGTAGGTTCAATGTGATCTCTGAGTATTCTTGGTTACGAGCTGTGATTTCTATGCTCCACCGGTGTGGGAGCCAGCCTGTATTGTAATTTGTAGACGGAATTGATCTAGTGAGAGTCTCTAGATGGGTTGATGTGTGCCCTACTTGTGATTTAATAATGAGGGCGGGACCCTCGCGATTTCAGGTGATTTGATATGTCGAGACCGGGTTGTGTACTGCGGTAAGAAGTTATATCAGTATAAGATCATTGTGAGTCTTTTATATGCTTTCATTCTTTCTTGTTAGATGTTTTGTCGATTTGTGCTTTAGAAGAATCTGTGCTAGTTTGATTTGTTTGTTAGTTCCCTTATGTGTTTCCTTTCTCATGTTCAGTCATTTCCGTTCTGTGCTCCTTGAGTTTTAGCTTGTGGGGTGTGTACCCGTTGGGGTTGGCTGAGACTTGGTTGTTTGGGTGTTTTGTTATGCGGACTTCATTGTTATTGTATCATCACCAGCGTTGTGGAGGTTTGAAAAGAGTTCCTGTTGGATATGAGGCTTATGGCTGGTACAGATTTGATCTCAGGCAAATATTGCTATCAAAAATGTTATTGTGGGCCTATGTGTGATGTGTCATGTTGTGTGGTTGCACCCTGTATGTGTTGGCTTGTATTGAAATAGCTGGTTGCGACTGATGCCGGACATGGATTTAGGATCGGGTCCTTTGGAACGGATGGAAGGTGAGAATTCTGGCTTGATGGCCTATTGGTATTGCTAGGAACGTTAAATTTCAGTTGAGATGGTGTTGTCAGGCTTAAGTGGATTGGGGTAACATGGGATCACCCACGGGTGTATGTTGGCAGTGCGCACTCAGTGACTTGAAGACTTCAGGTATGTCTCTATGCTCGTTCGAGGACGAATGAATTTTTAAGTGTAGGAGGATGTGACGACTCGGCCGGTCGTCTTAAGAATTAACGCCCCGATCCCTATTAACTGCTTCCCCTAAGTTCTTTTCTGCTATTTTTGTTTGCCGGGACATTCGATTTTGAGTTTCGGAGAGTTTTTGGACACTTAGTCCCTAAATGATAGCTTAAGTGTTGGAAAGTTTCCGGTAGTCGAAACAGTGTGAAGACGGCCTTGGAATAGATATCCGATGGTTCCGTTAGCTCCGTTAGGTGATTTCGGGGTTGGGAGCGTGTTCGGAATATGTTTTGAAAGTCCGTAGCTGATTTAGGCTTGAAATACCGAAGTTTGAATTTTTGAAGTTTCCGGTCCGATAGTGAGTTTTTGATCCGAGGGTCGGAATGGAATTCCGAAAGTTGAAGTAGCTCCGTCATGTTATTTGGGATGTGTGTGCAAAATTTCAGGTCATTCGGACGTGTTTTGGTTAGGTTTTTGATCGAAAGCGTGTTTTGATGGGATTTGAATTTTGTTAGGCTCAAATCATTGATTAATTCGAGTTTCCGACGTCCTTTTAGGTGGTTTAAGGATTGGTACAAGTTGGAATGAGGTATTAGGTGTTATTGGTGCTTTTGGTTGAGGTCCCGAGGGCCTCGGGATGATTTCGGGTGGTTAACGGAGAAGTTTTTGAAATGCTGCAGCAGCTGGATTTTTTTTCTCTTCTAGTATTTTCGCTTCTGCGGCTTGGGAACCGCAGAAGCGTAGCCGCAGAAGCGGCCACTCAATCGCAGGAGCGGAATTTGGGCTCCCCCAGCCTTTCCGCAGGTGCGGAAGATGTACCGCAGATGCGGTTACGCACCTGCGAGGCTTTTATCGCAGAAGCGGCCACCGCAGGTGCGGTTTAAGCCCGCAGAAGCGGAACCCCTGGATTTTAGTTAATATCCGCAGAAGCGGCATTTGTTCCGCATAAGCGGGACCGCAGATGCGGTCCCTTGTCCGCAGAAGCGGAAATCCCTGAGCAGATATAGAAATTTCGAGGGTTGGATTTCATAAGTTAGAAAAATCGAATTGAGCTCGGGGAAGGGCAATTTTAAGAGGGTTTTGAAGAGAAGATTGTTGGGTAACGTTTCTTTAATCCCTTCTAGTTATATTTCATCATTTTGTAGTTAAATCCATCATTAGAATTCGAATTTGGGATCAAAATTGGAAAATTTGGGTGAAAACTTCATAGACCAAATTATTAAGTTTTGAGTGGGTGTTTGACCTCCGATTTGGGAGATTATTGTATGGTTAGACTCGTGGGAGTACGAGGGTTCTGAAAATATAAAATTTATCCGATTCCGCGACATTGGCCTGAGGGGCATATTGGTCATTTTGCCTAATTTCGCGCTTTAGCTTTGAATTAAATAGTAGAATCAGTTTCTTGAGATGTTATTTACAATGTGTGATTTAATTGAATAGATTTGGGTCATTCGGAGTCGAGTACTCGTGGCAAGAACGTGGTTGCTAGTTGATTTTAGCCGGTTCGAGGTAAGTATCTTGCCTAACCTTGTGTGGGGGACCTCCCCTTAGGATTTGAGTCTTCTTTGTTGAATTTATTCCTTGTACGCAAGGTGACGAGTGCGTGCTCGGATTTATTTGTGGAAAATTGCCCCTTTTAGGCTCTTAGATCCTTGTAATCACCGATTATGAAGTTGTTCTTGATACGATTGAGTTCCCTGTTATTAGTTTCACCACTACATGACTTACTTGGAATTTATCTGCCCTTTCTGGTTATTCTTGTTGCCTAATTGACTTTCACTTGTTTAACTGAAGACACTTACCCTTCTATAGTCACATTATCATTCCTAGCTGCTTGTATTTATCTGGAAAGCATTATTTCTATCTCTCGTGTAATTAATTGATCTTAATTGGAAAGAAGTTAGATATCCTATGTTTAGTTGATATTTCCTTAATTGTAATTATTTGATTCATGTTAACTTCCTTGTTGTTGAACTGGGTATTTTTGGAATCGTTGTTTCGTATTATTTCTCCCTTGTTGAGTTGTTCTTATTGCGCTTAGTATTTCTCTGTTACGGTTATTCCTTATGAGTTAGTTGTACCGTCTTTTGGTGAATGGAAATACCTGAGTTGATTCTCTTTCTTTGTTCCTATATATATTGTCATTGTTGTGTGGTACTTGAGATTATGATGCACGAGGTTTCTGCTGTGCGGTCGTTGATACTATGATGCACGAGGTTTCTGCCGTGCGGTCGTTGATACTATGATGCACGAGGTTTCTGCCGTGCGGCTGTTGGTACTGTTATGCACGAGGTCTCTGCCGTGCGGTTGTTGTGGAAGGGTTGCACGAGGTCTTTGCCGTGCTATTCTTGCTATTGATGTTTTTGCACATGCGGCGTAATAAGGCGGGATATGTTATATGCTTATATGTGGGTTGCGCATGTGGCGGAATAAGGTGGGAACATCGTGATGCACGTGTGGAGAAATAAGGTGGTGCCTATTATATTATTATTTGCACGTGTGGCGTAATAAGGTGGGCTATGTCAGGGGTTGATTGTAAAGAATTGTGACGGCATGTGGAGGCATTCCTATTTGTTTAATATTGTGATTGTGGGTTGTTTACCTGTATGAGCTGTACTGCTTGGAAGTTGTGAGGAAACATCGTACGTGCGGCCCGTCCTCCTTTTCATGTGTACTAGTTGGTAGAATTCTTGTTAAAAACACTTGCACAAGTATACACGTAGTTGAACACTCCTATTGGAGTTGAATTCCTCCTGATTTTTCTAAGGGTGAGGTACGCCCTCGTTTATCTATTTTTATACGTGAGAGTGGCCCTAGTTAGCTAGCGGGTTGTCAGCATGACCATGATATTGATGGGGCACAGGATGCCAAGGTGTTAGATTTCAGATGCTGGGTTCTCGTGAGTTGTGGTTTGTCCGAAACTTGGTAAAATTGTTGAAAGGGTTGAATAAGACCTTATGTGAACATAATAGTAGGATATGAGTTATTGACTTGTTTTCCCCTTGCTGTGTTGTGACCTTAGGATTTGGATTGTGATTCTGTCGTTATTTTGTATCGTCATTTATTATATTCTCGTTGTTACTTGTTGCCCTTTTTCCTTATTGTGAATTGTAGCATTTTTTTTGTCATTCATGAAGACTTTACATATTTATATATCGGTTGTATTATTCCTATTATTATACTGTTTATTTGACCGGTAGGTGCCTTGACTGTTCCTCGTCACTACTCCACCGAGGTTAGTCTTGATACTTACTGGGCACCGCCGTGGTGTGCTCATGCTACTCTTCTGCATATTTTTGTTGTGCAGATGCAGGTACTCCCGTTCAGTTCTGTCAGCTTGGGAAGGAGGCGTTTCTATAGAGACTTCGAGGTATATCTGCTACGTCCGCAGACCGAAGAGTCACTTTCTATCTTCTGTAATGAGTATAGTTCTATCAGTATTTTTCTTTTGTATAGATATTCTTGAGTCAGAGCCTCTTATATATCCCTTAGCTTGTGATTTGTGAGTTTCCGGGTTTTGGGAGTTTTGTTAGCTTCGAGAATTATTGTGGTATGTGCCGAGCGGCACCTTAAACACCGTTTTATTCACCAG
>NW_017684902.1:0-7192 GCF_001879085.1 Nicotiana attenuata | reverse complement strand
AGGAACACCTCTGTCACCGCACAGGCTATATGAACTACGGTTTAACTGGAGTGAGTTGTATTGCAGAATTCGAGACCCGGGTGACAGGTATTGAATTCCCTGAGGGTACTGAGGCTTGGTCGTCATGCTTAAGATCCTTGACCGCAGATAAAGTTGAATGGGCTTATGGATGGCTCCCTGCTACTGAAGCTGTATACACCTCAGCGGAGGTCCCTTATATTCTTTTGATGGGTATCCGAAGCATACAGCCTTATGCTCCTTACCGAGTTATGCTGTAATTTGGAAGATTCCAGACAGTGCACAACGATGAAGAACTGAGTGAGCAAGTCATCGAGTTAGGCCCGAAAGCTGCAAGCAGAATTCGAAAGATATGGAATGAGTGCAGGTACCTTGAACCCAAGACTATAGTACAGGACCGAGCCAGAGGTGAGGTAGATCCCAGATACTTGGTCTGGTTTGGTAAGAGATTTCAAATCCCTGAGAGACCCGCCAAAAGGCCACATGTGCAACAATTCACTAACGAGGCTCAGGTGCAATGGGACTGGTTAGCCAAAGAAAAGGAGTACAGGGCCCGAATAGGAGCATTGGAAAAACAGGTTCAGGAGCTCCGATTTGAAAACACCTTGCAAGCCGCAGCCGACGAAGGTGATAAGAAGAAATTGGCCCAAGAGAATGAAGCTCACAAAGCCCAAATTCAGCAAATGAAAATAGATGCCAAGAATCGGGAAGGGAGTCTATCCGACGAGAGATTGATAAAAGAAACAAGTTTTGGACTGTCAGGAGGAATTAGAAAAATCCGAGGGAAACGTGGCAAAACTTCGGGCACAATGGGCAAAGAAGACCGAGGAAAGGGCCCAGTTTGTACAACAAATGAAGAAGAACTATGAGGGAACCATTGCTGACATGAAAAGAAAAATGAATGCTCTTGAAGAAAAGGCAGCTCGACAGGACAAAGAATTTCGGGCCGAGAGAGAACAGTGTTATGGGTTAATCGCTGAGATGGAAAAGGAAATAAAATTGTTACAAGACCTTCACCTCCAGGATTCTCAGGTACTAGAGGCTCGTACTCAGCAGATAAGTTGGCTACTCCAAGAGAAGGGCCAAATCAGGAAGAATCAGAAACATTGCCAACTACATTGTCATGAAGTGCCAAGCTGGTGAGCGGATGGGTCGTACCACGTTCTTTGCTTCCGTGATGATATTCGTTCGCCAGGTCATGAACGATCTGGATCAGTTGCAAAAGGGTCTCGCACGCAGGCCCGCGGTGATGCCGAGAGATGCCCCGCGGGCCCCAGGATTTGAAGCTTTGATGTATTCCTAGATAATCGAGTCTGTATGTCTGCTTTTGAGTCTAGTTTTGTACTATCCATTTTGAGGAAAAGAACAACAAATAGTTTGGTAGCTTTGTAATCGCAGTTGTTATTAATGAAAATTTGAAAAATTCCCGAAAAATTGTTTCTTTATTTCTCACATTTATTTTTCGCATATATATGCAAGAACTACGCTTGGTCTGATGCACGCGGGGTCGTGATACGTAGGAAATCTCCATAGGATTCGACCGTAATAATAATAAAAGGTGAAAGAAACATGAAAGGATAGGAAAACAAAAGAGGAAAAGAAAACAAAGATAAAAGAGGGCAAGAGAAAAGGAAAGATAAGAGTGGAAAAATAATTTTGAGGAAAAGAGCGGTTAGGAACAAGGAAAAAATAAAAAAGGGAGAAGAGAAAGTTTGCAATTGGCAAGTAAAGGAAATGGAAAGCCGGGATGACGCATGTGACCGAGCAAAGGCATAATAGAAATGGTTACCTGCTTAGGTGCATTCACCCCTCAATGTGCGGTTATCTATCTGTTAACGCCCTAACCGCTAACAAAGTTGTTGTTGATGAGTTCAGGCAAGTGGTTAAGTTGACTGGCATTCTGGCAACCCATCCCTACAACACCCGCTCTAAGGATAAGTCAAACATGGTCAACAAGGAATTGGAAGCAAGCATTGTCGACCCATCTAGGGAGGAGGAAGTAGTGGACGTTAACGCAATGAAGGAGGAGATGTATAAACTGAAGCAACAAATGGCCGAGATGCACCAGGCCTGGTCAAAGGGACATCCACCACCAGCCTATCCTGCTAACCCCAACTACCTTCCACCACTAGCTCAGCCTCAAGATCCTCCCACAGTGAATTCATCACCGGCCTTCCCTACTTACCAGCAGTACTACGGAACCACCTCTCAAACACCACCACCTCCACCACCCAAACAAATCCCATGTCCTCCACCACCAATCACCCTTGTGTTCGTGGCTCCCCCACCTGCCACACTACACAGGTCATCTAGCGAACTTTTGTTCCACACTCATGATAACCAATACTACCCACCCGAAGCCACTTTCAAACCACCAAAGCCATGCCCTTACACTCCTCGCCTTGATCTCTCAGCAGAAGAAGAAAAGCCTCCCAAAAACCTAGAGCAAGATGAAATGATCCAGAAGGTCAAGAGCCTAGAACAGTTATTTCGAAATATGCAGGGGATCGGAGGACAAGTGAGTGTAGCTTACAAGGATCTGTGCCTGTTTCCTGACGTCCAATTGCCAGCAGGATTCAAGTTACCCAAGTTTGACTTATATGATGGCCATGGTGATCCGGTGGCTCACTTAAGGGGATTCTGTAGCAAGATGAGAGGAGCTGGGGGAAAGGATGAGTTATTGATGGCTTACTTTAGTCAAAGTNTCACTCCTCAATATGTGGTTATCTATCTGTTAATACCCTAACCGCTAACAAAGTTGTTGTTGATGAGTCCAGGCAAGTGGTTAAGTTGACTGACACTCTGGAAACCCATCCCTACAACACCCGCTCTAAGGATAAGTCAAACATGGTAAACCAGGAATTGGAAGCAAGCATTGTCGACCCATCTAGGGAGGAGGAAGTAGTGGACGTTAATGCAATGAAGGAGGAGATGTATAAACTGAAGCAACAAATGGCCGAGATGTAGCGGGCCTGGTCGAAGGGACATCCACCACCAGCCTATCCTGCTAACCCCACCTACCTCCCACCACTAGCTCAGCCTCAAGATCCTCTCACAGTGAATTCATCACCGGCTTTCCCTACTTACCAGCAGTACTATGGAACCACCTCTCAAACACCACCACCTCCACCACCCAAACAAATCCCATGTCCTCCACCACCAATCACCCCTGTGTTCGTGGCTCCCCCACCTGCCACACTACACAGGTCTTCTAGCGAACCTTTGTTCCAAACCCATGATAACCAGTATTACCCGCCCGAAGCCACTTTCAAACCGCCTGAACCATGCCTTTACACTCCCCGCCTTGATCTCTCAGCTGAGGAAGAAAAGCCTCCCAAAAACCCTAAACAAGAGGAGATGATCCGGAAGGTCAAAAGCCTAGAACAGTCATTCCGAAATATGCAAGGACTCGGAGGACAAGTGAGTGTAGCCTACAAGGACCTGTGCCTGTTTCCTGATGTCCAATTGCCAGCAGGATTCAAGTTACCCAAGTTTGACTTATATGATGGCCATGGTGATCCGGTGGCTCATTTAAGGGGATTCTGTAGCAAGATGAGAGGAGCTGGAGGAAGGGATGAATTATTGATGGCTTACTTTAGTCAAAGTCTAAGTGGAGCAGCTTTGGAGTGGTACACACGACAGGATCATGCTCGATGGTACACTTGGGACGACCTGGCTCAAGCATTTGCATGTCATTTTCAGTACAATCTCGAAATTGTCCCGGACCGTCTGTCGCTAACTAAAATTGAGAAGAAGCCCGGGGAAAGTTTCAGAGAGTATGGTTTTCGGTGGAGGGAGCAGGCGACAAGAGTTGATCCTCCAATGAAAGAGAATGAGATGGTTGATTATTTCCTTCAGGCTTTGGAGCCAACCTATTATGGTCATCTCGTGTTAGCAGTGGGAAAAACTTTCAACGAGGTCGTGAAAATGGGAAGTATGGTGGAAGAGGGTCTCAAGTCTAACAAGATTATGAGCTATTCAGCAATCAAAGCAACTACTCAGGCTATTCAGAACGGCACTGGAGGAGTATTGGGAAAGAAGAAGAAAGAAGAGGTTGCAGTAGTGGAATCGAGAGCTTGGTCCAGAGGTCCATCACCATATTATCACCAACCTCGCCCTCACCCCCAAACCTACCCACATACCCCATATGGCCAACCGCAGCATTATTACCCACCTCCCGTTACCCATTTCTCTGTCCACCATGCCCAGACATACCCCCAACCTCCTACCCATGCACAATGGCGCGCACCCACCCCACAAAATACTTACTCAGCTCAAAACACCTACCCACCCCCAAGAACCAACAGAAATCCTGCTGGAACCGGTTTTCGACCCAATCCCGCATTTAAGAATGATAGGTTGCAAAAGAAGAAGACTTTCACTCCCTTGGGTGAATCTTACACTAGCTTGTACCACAGATTGAGACAGTTGGGCATGCTGAACTCGATCGAACCCAAATTGCCAAATCCTCCCCCAAAGAATCTGGACCACTCTGTGAGTTGTGAGTATTGCTCAGGTGCGCCTGGACATGACACAGAAAAATGTTGGCACTTGAAAACGGCTATCCAAGAGCTCATTGATACCCGCCGAATTGAAGTACAAGCCCCAGAAACGCCTAACATCACCCAAAATCCATTACCAACTCATCACGAGACCCATATGATCGAGCTAATCCAAAAGGGAGAGCATAAGAAGCCTTCACGAACCGTAATGATGATCAGGGCTAGTGAGGATAAATCAAATGAGAAACTAGCAAAGGAGAGAGCATCGATCAAGGTAGGAGAAACAGTTAGCAAACCAGTTGTAGTGATGGAGAAAGAGCTTTTGAGCAGTGTTGCAGAAAAACAAGAACCAGTTAAAGTGGTAGTGTCCGGGGCAGCTGTTAAGCCCGCTGTGATTGTGAAAGGGGCTCGCACAGAGCCGGTTGTCATCAAGCCAGTGACTCAACTACCGATAATCAGTGGAAAGGTCGTCCCATGGAATTACGACCGAGTGACAGTGATGTATCAGGGAAAGGAAGTCAAGGAAGAAGTTTGTGAAACACATGGACTGACTCGCTCAGGGAGATGCTTTGCTCCTGACGAGCTGAGAAAAGCTAAACTCACCAAAAATAATCCAGTATCAGTGAAGAAAGCTGTAACTGAAGAAGAGGCAGAAGAATTTTTGAAGAAGATGAAGGCACAGGATTTTTCCATTGTAGAACAGTTGAGAAAGACCCTGGCGCAAATCTCTTTGTTATCATTATTGATTCACTCAGATGAGCACCGCCAGGCATTGATGAAAATTCTGAATGAGGCCCACGTTCCCGATAAGATTTCTGTGAACCATTTAGAGAAAATAGCAAACAAGATCTTTGAAGTCAACAGTGTTACATTTTCTGATGATGAGCTGCCTTTGGAAGGCACTGAACATAATAAAGCACTCTACCTCACGGTGAAATGTGAAGACTCCGTGGTCACCCGGGTGCTTGTTGATAACGGGTCCAGTGCAAACATTTGCCCTCTCTCCACCCTGGAAAAGTTAAAGGTGGACAGTGAGAGGATTCATAAGAATAGCATTTGCGTGCGAGGATTTGATGGAGGGGGCAAAGACACAGTTGGGGATATAGTGTTGGAACTGACAATAGGTCCGGTTGAATTCACTATGGAGTTCCAGGTGCTTGATGTGGCTGTTTCTTACAATCTCCTGTTAGGCCGACCCTGGATCCATGCAGCAAAGGCGGTGCCATCTACCTTGCACCAGATGGTTAAATTCGAGTGGGACAGGCAAGAGATCGTGGTGCATGGGGAAGATAGTTCGTGTACTCTGGGTGATGCCATTGTGCCATTTATAGAAGTTGAGGTTGACAAAGGCCCATGGGTTTATCAAGTCTTTGATACGTTATCGGTTGAGAAGATCCTGGAAGGGAAGTGTATTCCTGTGCCAAAGGTAGTTGCTGCATCCGTCATGGTTGCGTCGGAAATGCTGAAGAACGGATTTGTACCTGGAAAAGGCTTGGGTGCTTCTTTACAAGGCATTGTACAGCCCGTATCCCTTCCTGCAAACCTGGATACTTTTGGTCTGGGTTTCAAGCCCACTGCTGCAGAATAAGGCGAGCTAGAAAAATGAAAAAGAAAGCATGGACCCTCCCAAAACCTATCCCCTGCCTTTCCTGTTCCTTTGTCAGGCCTGGTACTAAGAAGCGCCCAGTAACGGCAATGCCCAGTGGTGTGGTTGACCCCAACAAGGAGCTGATTGAGAAGTTTGAAAAGCTGTTTCATGAGGTGAATGTGTTGGAGGCCGAAGAAGGTCCAAGCAAGACAGATGTCCAGTTCGTGGGGGCCCAAGCAAAGCTTAACAATTGGGAAGCAACTCCCCTTCCTACCCGGAGGGAGTCTTGGTAGTTAGTTTTGATTTTCTTTTCAGTTTCATCTGGATTATTTCCAAGGTTGTAATTCGGATGCTATGTTCCGTCCGTTTGGATGAGTTAAACCTTGTTATCTTAAATATTAATGAAATGCAATTTCCCTCTTTTTCATTCCTGATAATTTTCGTTTTTGTCTTTCTTTTCTTTCTTGTACAGTCCCTTTTATGCTGGTTTCAGTGATGTGTCATGCATGAGGAGTCTTCAGCCCAGTCTTAAAAGCCAATCTAACTCAGACATAATAATACAAGAAGTTGAGTGTGATGACGAAATAGAATATGATGATAAGGAAGCTTTTGAGGAAATCAGTAAAGAATTAAGCCACTTTGAAGAAAAACCCAAACCTAATTTGAATGACACAGAGCAAATCAATTTAGGGGATCAGGAGAATGTGCGGGAAACGAAAATAAGTATCCATTTGGAACCTCAGCTCAGGGAAGAGATAATTATTACACTTTTTGAGTATAAAGATGTGTTTGCATGGTCGTATGACGACATGCCCGGTTTGAGCACTGATTTGGTGGTTCACAAATTGCCCACTGACCCAGCATGCCCTCCGGTCAAGCAGAAGTTAAGGAAATTTAAAACAGACATTAGTGTGAAAATCAAAGAAGAGGTCACCAAACAGTTTGAGGCAAAGGTCATCAGGGTCTCGCGGTATCCCACCTGGTTAGCCAATGTTGTGCCTGTGCCAAAGAAGGATGGAAAGACCAGGGTGTGTGTAGATTACCGTGACCTCAATAAGGCAAGTCCGAAAGACAACTTCCCATT
>NW_017684901.1:6473-7192 GCF_001879085.1 Nicotiana attenuata | reverse complement strand
CTAACACCAAAACAATCAAAGCAAACAGTTAACTGTTACAATTAAAAACATACAATGAAGTATCCCCCACCCACACTTAAAATAAGACATGTCCCCATGGCTTCAAAATGTAAAGAACAGCGAGGTAAAGGAACTTCCTTGAGGCTCACTCTTGGTCAGAAACTGTGTCTGGGTTCACGTTGCAGGCGCGACCTAGTGTGACGACCCGACCCGTCGTCTCATGAAAACCGCTCTGTTTCCCCCATTTCCTGCTTCGTTACTTCATTATCAGTGTCTTGTGTGAACGAGTTGAATTGGGTTGATTTTTGGAAGGAAATGAGACACTTAGTCTCTTTTAAGAAGGCTTAAGTTGGAAAAGTCAATCGGACGTTGACTTTTGTGTTAGAGGGCTCGAATTTGAATTTCGATGATTTGGTTAGCTTCGGGGGATGATTTGTGACTTAGGAGTGTGATCAAAAGTGATTTTGGAGGTCCGGAGTAGAATTTGGCTTGAATTGGCAAAGTTAGAATTTTAGCGAATTCCAGTCGATAGATGAGATTTTGATCCGAGGGTCGGAATGGAATTCCGAGAGTTGCAGTAGCTTCGTTAGGTGATTTGGGATGTGTGTGCAAAATTTCAGGTCATTCGGAGGTGTTTTGGTTGGGTTTCTGATCGAATGCGTGTTTCGGAAGTTTTGGAAGAACTTAGGCTTGAATTCGATGAAAAATGATGGTTTAAG
>NW_017684901.1:0-2038 GCF_001879085.1 Nicotiana attenuata | reverse complement strand
GAATCGGCTTGAGGGTCGGTGGATGGATTCAAATGTGAATATAGGCTCTATGTAGGGCCAAACGGGTTCAATTCAGTGATGCGCTCCTTATGGAGGAGGAGTCAGGGTGTTATTCCATTGTCAGATATGCTATGCAGTGATACACTGCGCCTGGTGAGTTGTGAGACGGTTTGAGAAAAATGCTTATAGGTTGAGGATTCACGTAGAAATGATGTTTATAAGCAAAATGGCTCTTGAGATTCAGATTGCATATCGCACCTCAATTGAGCTTGAGTTTTGGTAGCTTATAGCGCTACATGTCCCCTTAGGGACGGTATTGTGCACTTAGCGTGCTTGTGACCGAAATTCGGTGTTTTATATTAATGAGCAATTTAGCTTGATATGCACCTCTTTAGGTGAGTGTTAGGTGTGGATCGGGTGGCACGCCGCCATGAGTGTGTTAGTGGGATCGGGTTGTGCGCCGCAACAGTGTGATATTGAGTATAGTTTTCTATATGCTATTTTTGTATGCCTGGTTTCCTATTTTTCTAAAGAAAGCACATATTAGTGCGTGAGTTAGGCAGTTCCTTCCAGAGTTCGTCTTCCCTTTTGTACCGCATTTTAATCGGCAGCCCATCAGCACTTTGTGGCGTCATATGAGACTTTTGGTTATGTACGGGGTGGCTTATTGCCTAAGCGGTTCGTATTGGATGAGGTCACGCATTGGGACGAAGTTATGTGGAGGTATGATACTGCGAGCAGATTCGTGTGTTCTATCTCTATGATTGGAGGCGGGTTCTCAGTTTTGTGTTGTGGTGGTACTGGAGAGCTAGAAGTACAGCTCTTTCATTTGAGTCATTTTCAGGAATTGAGTATGTTCGGACTGTTGCTTATTGGTGCGCGTATTCTGCGAGTTGTGGCTTAGTCCTGTACTAATGTGTAATGTCACCAGAGTAGGGTGTTGATTAGATGAGATTGTTGGGATCTTTAATGAGTACGAGCAAATTCAATTTCGGTATGTTGGAAGGATAATATCGAGCTTCAATTCAAAAATTTGATGTAGTATTTGCCAAAGGAGAAGTGGTTTCATGAATGGTTGATCTGAGAAATGGTTATGGTTTATTGCGTGTTTCATTTATCGTTGGCAGTATATGAAAGTGTTGGAATAAGACCTTAGTTGATAAGAGGTTTTCTACCGATATTCGAAAGTTGTGGGCAACTGCTATGAATAGAAGTTATCGTTTCGAGTGCTTGGGTTATGTAGTATATCATATGATTGCACCTGAGGTTGCAGGTATGGGTTGTTGCAGCTGGTTCGGGCTAATTCTGAGTATAGTGTGAGGTTCTGGTCTTGTGGATGATTTCGGAAAATGGAATGTGGTTCTATGATTTATAGGCGGGACTGGATTGTGTAATTATAGTTAAAATGCATTGTCGGACCTATGTGAGATAGGGTGATGTGGAATCACCCCCGGGTATATGCATGGAAGGGTTATTCAGCGATTGGTTGGCTTTTAGCACAGCTCTGGGTACGCTCGAGGACGAGCGTTTGTTTAAGTTGGGGAGGATGTGACGATCCAACCCGTCGTCTCATGAAAACCGCTCCGTTTCCCCCATTTCCTGCTTCGTTATGCTTCATTATCAGTGTCTTGTGTGAACGAGTTGAATTGGGTTGATTTTTGGAAGGAAATGAGACACTTAGTCTCTTTTAAGAAGGCTTAAGTTGGAAAAGTCAATCGGACGTTGACTTTTGTGTTAGAGGGCTCGAATTTGAATTCCGATGATTTGGTTAGCTTCGGGGGATGATTTGTGACTTAGGAGTGTGATCAAAAGTGATTTTGGAGGTCCGGAGCAGAATTAGGCTTGAATTGGCAAAGTTAGAATTTTAGCGAATTCCGGTCGATAGATGAGATTTTGATCCGAGGGTCGGAATGGAATTCCGAGAGTTGCAGTAGCTTCGTTAGGTGATTTGGGATGTGTGTGCAAAATTTCAGGTCATTCGGAGGTGTTTTGGTTGGGTTTCTGATCGAATGCGTGTTTCGGAAGTTTTGGAAGAACT
>NW_017684900.1:0-7193 GCF_001879085.1 Nicotiana attenuata | reverse complement strand
TGCTTCCTCATTATTATTCATCTTAAGATAACAAATAAATCTCATCTCGTACTTTGGAACTTGTACCCATCTATTGTTTATTCACCTTAATGTTGATCTATAATCTATCACTGATAACTTGCAACCTCTTACGTAATACACTGTCACTAGGGCTCACATCTTATCGGGGAACATCTGAAGTGATTTGCCCGATCCACCATGGACGATACTATAATTCAATAACCGTATTTCATAGCATCCTAATATGATTCATCTTATGGGGGTATTCCAATCCCGTGCAATTCATAAAATCCCTTCTCTTTAAATTTTCCTCAATCAAAGGCCTAAATGTCATCCTTTTATAATTTACCACAATTACACCCTTACATTACGACCAGAGGAGCATTCAATCTCTTTTAAATGCTCCTAGTCTTAGACTCCTTTGTATTCATTCAGGCTGTACCGAGCTCTTTATTACATATGGAAATCATCAGCTCCCTTGTTTTGATGGGTTTAATCCCAAGGACATACATATTCTCGTCACCTTCTCACTCACCTTTTCACATCCTTACTCCTATCTACCTAAAACCTTGTTGCTCTACAATACTTTACTTTAGGACCTACACCGATCTATTTATACTACTCGCAACCTTCCTTAAACTTGCTAGCACCATAAATTTCCTTTCGTGCCTTCTCAGTTGTCGTTAAATGTAAGTAATTACTTTTCGTGCTCGTTCTATTACTTGTTGCATGAATAATTGGCTTGTCTTATTGCCCACGAATACTGTAATTTCATGTACCTCATATGATCTCAAACATCCCCTTTGAGTGATTTGATTTTTTTTTCCATTCATTAGCCATGATAGGTGCCACGTTCTTATGGAGTGTATACAATATTGTAGTGAGACTATTGTTACAAGATCATTTCCTTTTTAGGTCACTATGCTTAGGTGGAAACCTTCTTCCTTATTTCCTCAGCTAGTCTTTCTTGGTAGTACTTAGGAGACCTTCTGGATCTTGTAAAGTTGAGATCTTGTTATACAGTATACACGAAGGAATTTTTTTTTATATTCTTACTCGCCTACAAACATCCTTACTTACATACCTCCGTTCCGTTGTGCTCGTAGCATTACTTCTAAAATCAGATTTTGATTGTCTCCTTAGTGGCACTCTCCATTATTCTCGTAATACTTATACAATACCTTTAAATACCCCAACTCCTATCTGAGCATTTCTCAAGGTTTATAACGTCATATCTACGAGACTAAATTCACTATATTAGGATTCACTACGTTTATCTTGCATGATCTGTTGACTCATCTATAACCTCCTGTTTAGCCATAACTAGGGTCTTCCTTAATCAACTCCCAACTACTCGTTGGCCTATTCTTACATCAATGTTCCGCGTAATCTTTCTTGGGTTATTTCCTTTGTTTTAACTTACCTCTTGCATTGGCTCCTTATCTATCAATGACAATTCGGACAGGAACCCTTACTTCCTTTCCTTGACGTCATGTTTGCATAATGCACTAGTATCGTAGCATATATGTAGGCCTTGAATAAGTGCAATCTCATCCCTTTTTCACATTACCGCATTCTTCTTCTACCACCCCATGATTACTAGAACCACTAAATTCTGACTTCATGCCATATCACTCCATATTCCCCCCCTTTAAGGGAGTACTAAGAGCTGGAGCTACGATGATCTACCTATAGATGTTTTACCTCTATATCTTTGACATCTTTTTACACCATCGATTACCCTTACTCGCCTTGTGGTAATGCTTTTTGTACCAAGGGTAACAAAATTCCTTGCTCGCGAGGATGACACTTAGTGTAACTGGCGCACATAGTCCCTTAAGCTTAACTTTGCTCATATTGCTTGCTTTAGGGAAGCGACTTCCTCAATGACCATTCAAGGGTATTCTTTTATCATCCATTCTATTATTGCCGGAACGCAACCTCTGAAATTCTCATGATGCCGACTATTATCATATCATTTAGTCCCTAGTTCATGTTTAGTTTATCTTGTTACCAGCCCATACTGCTTTCTACTACTCTGGGGGTATATCTTTTCCTCCTGGTAATCGCGTTAGAGTTGCGTACTTATTTCTCGAAAAGAAGATATGACTTTATGGCCTATACTCCTTTGTTGTTTCAAGGCCTGTCACCTCTGATCTTTTTCCTTCACTTAACTATAGACTCTATAATTCTGTCATTTTCATCATGTCTATCACTTTATTCTGAAAACTTCAACGAAACGTCCTTTCACTTTTAGCTCTCCTTGCTTCATCTCACTGGCTCTTCGGGATGCCTAAAATTCTCTCTCTCTCTCTCTAGGGGCGGGAGTCATACTAAGGTAAATATTTATCCCTTTTTGGNAACTACTTTCAGATCTGCTGTAGAATTATGATTATGATCCTAAATTGACTTGACCTATCACATCATCAACAACAAGTATTGCCGAATATTGACTGTTTAGGATAAGCAACTGACCATATTATATTTGACGCATTTTAAGATGCACAATGATGCCTAATTATATAAAAGCAGAAGCTTCATATTAAAGCAAAGAAATATTTTGATTAATTAATCTCTTACCCTAGTTTCCATGGCAATATTGCAAGATCTAACTACCTTTGAGGATCAAATTACTGATGAAAGTTCAAGATGTATTTGATGTCCGGAAACTCATTGATACGATTAGGGGTGACAAACGTACAAGTCAGGTCGGGTCAAATATGGGCAATACAAAAAACGGATAAATTATCTGATCTGACATTTAATACAAATAAAAAAGGGGTTACGGTGGATATATGAATATCCATATTATTCATGGCTTCTTGAATATTAATCACTTTTGGAAGAATTTTCAGGCTCCCAAACTTGAGGAACCCTAATTTGAGTTTTTACAAAAATAAAAATTAAACCCATTAATTATCCAATTTTTAAGTGGATAATATGGTTCTTATTCATATTTGACCCGTTTTTAAAATTTTCATTATCCAACAGATTTTTAATGGATAATATGGCTGGATAACTGTTTTCTTTAACCATATTTTGCCCCAATAGGCTCAACTAATCTAAATTCAAATTGCATAGGACCCATTAAAAAGGGAAGCGCCTATCAAAAAGTTAATTTTTCCATTCTCACGGCTCAAATGGGATTAAAATGGGACCAAAGCCATGTTCTAGGCAAATATTGGGTCTATGATAAAGGTTCGCCAGCTTATAAGGGGACCATGAAATTGAAAAAGACGGCTCAAACTCTTAATGTTTCCATTTTGTTGTAATTTGTGGGTCGTGAAGTGCCAAATTAGCAAAAACCAAAAAGGGTGAAAGGTTGAGGTGTGGAGCAATGGGCTTCAGTCAGGCTTGTGAGATATTATCCGTCTGTTGAGAATCAAGAAAGCCAACCAATCTGCTTTTTTGGACCACTATTTACTCAGCTTCCACTTTTATATGTGAAAATAGCACAGACTAGCTAGTTTTCGGAATGATAATTGAAAAATAGCCATTATTTTGTTGAAACACGAAAAGTTCCAGTATAATATGTTGGATTATGGAGCTCTTGCGTATAAACATCCAGCATATTATGTTAGAACTGCAGCACATTATGAAATTCCAGCAAATTATGCTGGATTATGGAGCTCCTGCGTATAAACTTCCACCATATTATATTGGAACTCCACCAGCACATTATGAAATTTCAGGAAATTATGCAGGAATTTCATATGTGAAAAATTCGAACTCTAGCATATTATGTTGGATATTTCCGAATTATTAAGGATGTTTTCGTTCAGATTTTATCCTTACATGAAAAAGTGGCAAAATCTCGATTACTTTTAAAATTGTAATTAATTTTCAGTTACCAATTGTAAATCTGGCTATTAATGATTCCCCTTTATTTCCCACTCATTGGATCTTTTTATTCATTGTCCTACTTGAAACAGTCTCATATCCCAAAATAAATCAATCGACTTCAATTTGAAGCAGGTACGGATCGGCCATGTAAAGCCTCAACTCCGCACAACATTGTCGATCCCAAGCTCGGATAACTGAACCGTAAAAATAATACAAACTTAGTCGTTACATGTAATTCCAGTGACTTTTTTTTTAATCATAGTTGCCTATATGTATTATTTCCATTAATCGTATATTATATAAATATAAATATATTTTTATTTAACATTTATCGAGTCATTCAGAGTTCAACTTTATTATTATTAAGTTTTTTAGGAGATAGATTAGAACACCTTCTTTGGATTAGGCAATATAAACTAAGATTTATGAAATTACTATTCTTGGAACTTATTTTTTTTTTTAAGAAACTGAGCGACACCTAAATTAAGCTTGTTTGAATGGGAACAAAACAAATTTAAATATTGACGAACCTTAGATTATGCATATTTTAAAACATAACAAAAATGAGTTTCCAATTTTACTATTGATAGCAGCCATGTAAGACTTATGTCATCATATTAAATTTAATTATTGACAAACCTTTATTACTTTCTTCGATGATCCACTTGAAGATTCATCAATTATTTTAACTTAATATTGGAAATTATGGAATGGATAAAGCTTATCATCCTAGTCATAACTGAAAAGCCATCGGATTTTGCCTTGTTGGACTTCTCATCCATTTAGAGTGCAAAATAAAATAGATTCAGTGTTTTGAATTTGGACGAAACCAATTTAGTTCCTATCTTTTTTCTTTCCTCTCCAGTAAAATTATATACACACATATAATACAACAATTATGTCCTTTTTTCTTTCACCAAATAAGTTGCAGTTAGCTATACGAATTCTCACGATGCATGTTGCTCTATTTAAACCCGTTTCAACCGAATATTATGTAAGATAATATATATTCGCGTATTGATATTAAAACTATACGTTCCCCTTTTTTAAAAATCTTCAAAACTTATAAAATTTCATGGACAAACACATTTTGAAAAAAAATTCCGAAAAACAAAAAATCTATGGACAAACATGTCCTAAATATCTCAATCCCAAACCAAAGAAAATGTAGTCCTCCCAAAATAGAAGTGTTATCCTAGTATTAAGGATTGGCTTGCCACATATACAAGGAAAGGTTTTTGAAATGTTATCCAAATCCAGGTTCCAGAAATCAAATGGGTCCATTTAATCCCTATTTGCAAAAGTAGAATAAATTCTGTTTATAGCATAAATTCTGTTGATGGGAAATGTGGGGTTTTTTTGCCTTATTATTTGATATTTACCAATATTCTACGCCACTGAATTCTTTAAGATTCTAAATTTTCGACAAATATTTCAACGTCCGTCCCCATCCTCACATTGTCAAGTTTGGCATCTCCCTTTCATGCAATCCAATTTTTCCTTTCTCTTAAAAAGGAAAGAAAACATCATCTACTACTTTCTGCATTTCATTTTATGTGTCCCCGCACAAAATTTTAGAAGAAAAACTTTTAGAACATGTGATCTATCATAATATTATTATAACTAAAAGAGCATATAATCTAAAACTAAAAAGGACTCATTAGTTTTAAAACCGAGGAGTGACATTTTTATAAAATAAAACTAATAGAGTATTAATTAAAGGAAAGAGTGGAGATTGTTGTACTCAGATAATGACGTTTGTCTCATTTATCTGGTATTATCACTTTTAACCCGTGCAAGAAACTATTTATATTTGGTAGCCGAAAAATTGTATAAAATTTGTATAATTTTGGTATATAACATACAGAAAGTAATAAACAAAAACAATTTCTGTTTAGACTATTATTTTAAGAGCGACTATACAATGTCATTTTCCCGTATTTATTCCTAAAATTTCCTTCTAACTGCCAACCAACAAGAAAATGGATAACGCTAAGTCATTTGTTTGTTGGTTATTTCCTTTTGTTTACACTCTCGTCCTTTTCTTGTCTCTAGAATAGTTGATTCTCCACTATCCTATCTCAACCTTTTTAACGTAGCTAATAGAGAAGTAAAAAAAAAGAAGATCAATGATAGATCGGATTCATCATTACCCCTATTCAAAATTGTGGATTGAGTTTCAACCTTAGAGTGTTCTCAGCTTCAAATTTCAGTTACACTTGTGCAATATGAGGATTTGAATAATGGACGAGAATAAAATGCAGCAAAGATCCAGTACATCAATTTGCACAGCAAAGATCGCTATAAAGAAAGTGTAGCAAAACAAAATATTAAATTGAATTCAATCAAAAGTTACATTACATGCATTGCAACTTCATTTCATGATTAACAAAATGGAGAATAAAGATCAAAAGGAGGCCTCAGGAAGCCATTTATTTGCTAATGTCAAACTGCAGTAGTACAATTTTCTAACTAAAATTTGAACCACGTAAGGCAAAACTTTACAAATCTTTACAAGTTTTTGGTGTACAGAAGTACTCACTGTTGTTGTCAAGCAAAGAACCTGTGCAGCCACAACTGTATTGCATCAACCTGACTCAAAACCTCCCAACCCCCAAAAAGAAAGCAAAAAAATGGATTCTTTTCTGTAAAATCTTCCAGCCATGACAACAAAGATTGATTTTCATGATGTAGATTCATACGTCCTGCCACTTTTACTTTTATTGCTATCAAGAAAGGGAAGAGCACAAACATGCTGTAGCTCGCTGAACTAAGTCACCGCTATGCGTGGGGTCCGGAAAAAGGCCAGACCACAAGGGTCTATTATACGCAACCTTACCCTGCATTTCTGCAAGAGGCTGTTTTCATTCGAACCCGTGACCTCCTGGTCACATGACAATAACTTTACCAGTTACGCCAAGGCTTAGGGGGTCTCATCTCATACTTTGCAACTTTTATCCATCCATTGGTGATTCACCTTAATGTTGATCCATAATCTACCGTTGATAACCTGAAACCCCTTACGTAGTACAATGTCACTAGGGCTCATGTCTCATCGAGGAATATCTGAAGTGATTTGCCCGATCCACCTAGGGACGATACTATAATTCAATAACCGTATTTCATAGCATCCTAATATGATTCATCTTATGGGGGTATTCCAATCCCGTGCAATTCATAAAATCCCTTCTCTTTAAATTTTCCTCAATCAAAGGCCTAAATGTCATCCTTTTATAATTTACCACAATTACACCCTTACATTACGACCAGAGGAGCATTCAATCTCTTTTAAACTGCTCCTAGTCTTAGACTCCTTTGTATTTCATTCAGGCTGTACCGTAGCTCTTATT
>NW_017684899.1:0-7194 GCF_001879085.1 Nicotiana attenuata | reverse complement strand
GCTACATTTTAATGGCAATTGGGATAGCTATGGCAGATTTAGAGATTTTCAAGTTGATGGCATTGTGCTCGATGAGGATGCAAGTTACAGTATGTTGATTTCTACAATTACAGAGCAACTAATGATTGATACTTCCGGAAAAATTATAGAAATCAAATACATTGTGAATGAGAATTGTCCTCCAATGGAGATTAGGAACAATATGGGGGTTCGTGTGTATATGGAGACAAAAAAGGAGAATAAAAACTTAGGATCGTATCCGTTACTCATAAGTGTACGAGATTTCAATATGGAATTGGTTATTACAAATGAGAACACAACTGCAGGTTTGTTATGTTTCAAATTCTATGGAAGTCTGATTTTACGATAATATCTACAAAATTCCTACATTTATCTATAAATAAACTACAAATCTATTTTAGGATGTATAAAGCAATATTGTTTTCATGCTTATCAACAAAATTACTACATTTATACTACAATTAAGCTACAATCCATGTTGAAAAAAAATTGACTACAAAATTTTCTATTCATCTACAATTTATCTACAAAGATTCTACAAAATTGTAATGACACTGTTTATCTTTATTTTCATGCAGGTTCGTCTGGGACAATACAGTTACTTGATATGCCAGCCTATCCCGTCATAGAGGAATATCAAAGTGAAATAATAACTGAAGATACACAAAATATTATCGAAGAAGGACAGGAGTATCAAGACAAGCAAACAATTGCAACTGCAATGAGGCACTATTCTGTCATGCACAAGTTCCAATTCAGGGTTAAAAGATCTAGCCACAGAAGGTATGAGGATATTAATTGTGAAAAGACCTTTATAAACAGTATTTTCCTTGTGATATGTAGATGAAAAGTAGTTATATTGTATAGTGTGTTACTTTATGTTAAAAGAGTCCTTTTGTTAAATCTACATTGATAACCTGTATTATAAATGTATTTTTTTGTAGCTACTGGCTTATATGCGTTGCAGAAAACTGTAATTGGCACTTCAAGGCAACATCAATTAATGATTTTGCAATGTTCAAGATCAGGAGTTTCAACCGACAACACACATGCACCTTAATGGAAGATACATCCATACAGCGCAAACGTACTGCAGTTGTAGTTGGTAGCATGGTCATGCCAAAGTATTGTGATCCTAAGACAGTTTACACACCAAAGGACATACAAACTGACATGTTGTCCTAACACGGAGTGAACCTAAGCTACATGCAAGCATGGAGGGCAAAGGAAAAGGCTTTACAGTTATTTAGAGGTCATCCGGCTGACTCCTACAACAAATTACCAAAATATTTTTATATTCTTGAGAAGATGTATCCTGGTTCAGTTGTTAAATTGAAGAAGACAACAGACGAATGCTTCTTATATGCATTTGTTGCTCTTTGTACATCAATAAGTGGTTGGGAATATTGTAGATCAGTAGTAGTGGTTGATGGGACATTCTTAAAGACAGCCTACAGGGGAATTATGCTGACAGCAAGCACAATGGATGCAGCAGGTAAAATTGTAGTTATTTTGTAGGCAGTTTATAAATTGTAGATACTTTGTAGATATACTGTAGTCTATATGTATTTGTGTTTTTATATGCATTTTCAAAGCTGCCAGTTAATTATCTTTTTACTAATAATGTAGGTACAATATTGCCTTTGGCATATGCTGTGGTTGATTCGGAAAATGACGCATCGTGGAAGTGGTTTTTTGAGCAATTCAAGCAAGCATAAGGTGAAAGAACTTCAATGTGTGTTGTTTCAGATAGGTATGAGAGTATCCTGAAGGCAACATCAATTGTCTATCCGGGCGTGCCACACTATTCTTGCGTGTGGCATATTTGGACAAATATAAGGGCAAAGTTCAAGAAGGGTCATCTACAATTAAATGAATTGTACTTTGCTACAGCAGGGTCATACACTCTGGATGAATTTAATAAAAGGATGTCGAAGATTGAAGAGATAGACTCGCGTGTTAAATCATACCTCTATGATATTGGCTGTCATAGATGGTCAAGAGTGCATGCAACGGTGAATAGAACTTGGACTATGACATCAAACATTGCAGAGTCGTTGAATGCTGTAACCAAATATGCAAGAGAGCTGCCAATATTTGACCTATTAGAGTATATGAGGACACTTCTTGAACGTTGGACGAAAGAGAAGTTATTGAAGGAAAAGGGTACTTTCACATACCTTGGGTACAAATTCAACAAAGAATTGGAGAAAAACAGTACATTATCTCAGAAACTTAGGGTAAGATCTGTTTATTTGGTGCAGAAAAATAATATTTTAATATACAGTATTTCCAGATTGTTGATAAATTGTAGACAAATTATAGTTAATTTGTAGATTGTAGATAATTTGTAGATAAATTGTAGATAAGTTGTAGATAAATTGTAGATAATATATTTTTATGATTGTAAATATTTTTCTTTCTATTTGTTATGTAATTGTTGGTGAGGGCTTCAACAGATCATATCCATACTGTGATAGATGGTGTGAAGCGGTACATTGTGTGTCTTGAAAGCAAGAAATGTACTTGTGGCCAGTTCCAACTTGATGAACTTCCATGTGCGCATGCTTGGCAGCTTTAAGAGACAGGAATGAAGGATATGAAAACTATTGCTCTCCGTATTACACAAGGGAGAGCCTACTGCATACATATAAAATACCAGTAAATCCCCTTCCTGATGAAAGCAAATAGAATGTGCCACAACATATATCAGATGAAGTAGTAAATCCACCTAGGGGAGAGAAAAAGCAGCTAGGAAGTCCTCAAAAGGAAAGATACAAAACATATGATGAATTAAAGTCAAAGAAGTACAAGGTTTCATGTTGTGACGACCCCAAAGGGGTCATCACCTGTTTTCTCATTCATTCCGCGCTTCCGAGGCCTTGAAAACCTCACCTTTAGTTGCCTCGATTTGCGTGCGCAGTCCCGGCGCGTAGCGGAAAGACTATATGTTAAATTCTGTGAAAAAAATTTCAAAATGTGGCTTTAAAATGATTTAAAGTTGACTTCGGTCAACATTTTTGGTAAACGGACCCGGACCCGTGATTCGACGGTCCCGGAGGGTCCGTAGAAAAATATGGGACTCGGGCATGTGCCCGGAGTCGAAATCCGAGGTCTAGAACCCGAGTAAAAGAATTTTTCTGTGAAATTATTTTTCTGAAGTTATTAAGGAAAATGAAAATAAAAATTGATTAAAAGACTATGGTATTGGGCTCGTATTTTGGTTCCGACACCCGGTACAAGTCTTAAATATGTGTTAAGCGCTTTCTGTAAAGTTTGGTCGAAATCGGACGTCATTTGACGTGTTTCGGACCTAAATATCTAAAGTTGGAAGTTATAATGAAAAATGATGAATTTGGGGCTTGATTCAATGATTTTGATGTTATTTTGGCGGCTTGATCGCTCGAGTAAGTTCGTAGGATGTTGTTGAGTTAGTGTGTGTGATTGGTTAGGAGCCCCGAGGGCTCGGGAGTGTTTTCGGGGTGTTTTTAAACTTAGAAAGACTTCAGATTTTTCTGCAATTTTTACACAGAAAGACCCTTCTTCGCGTTCGCAGTGTTGCCTTCGCGTTCGCATAGCCTTGCTCTCTCCCTCCTTCGCGTTCGCGTTCTGGCCATCGCGATCGCGAAGCTCTGCTGCCTCCTTCAACGCGTTCGCGTATCTCCTATCGCGTTCGCGTAGGCCCAGACCCCAGACCCCAGAAAAATTTCTCTACGCGTTCGCGTATCTCCTATCGCGTTCGCGTAGGCCCAGACCCGAGAAAAATTTCTCTACGCGTTTGCAGCCCCACTATCGCAAATGCGATTCTTCCAGTCCACCCGTCTTTGCGAACGCGACCCCTTGGTCGCGAACGCATAGAACAAAATCGCCCAGCTATAATTTTAAAATTTCAGAATCAGAACCTACGGGATTTATCCAATTTTCTCACGAGCTCTCTTCTCTCCCAAGCTTTAGGAAGCCATTAAAGCCCCTATTCTTCAAGACCACTTGGGTAAGTAATTCCCCACTCATTTCCTTCACTTTTCCTTCATTAATTAGCAAGTTTCTAAGCCTAAAAACATGAAATCAAAGTAGAAATTAAGGGTTTTGGGTAGAGTTAGAGTTTTGAGAATTTTGGGTGATTCAACCTCAATTTGGGGTCGAATCTTAAAACAAATTGCATATTTGAACTCGTGGGGTTATGGGTGATTGGGTTTTGGTCTGAGCCTCGTGTTTGGACCATGTGGGCCCGGGGTCGATTTTGGAATTTTTGGGAAGAAAGCTTAGAAATTCATATTTAGGCATTGGGTTTAGTTTGTTTAGCTATTATTAATATTGTAAAGTCGTTATTTCGTAGATTTGACTGTGTTGGAGCCGAATTCGAGGGGTAAAGCTATACTAGAGGCTTGAGTTGAGTTTGGAGCATTCGAGGTAAGTGTTTGATCTAACCTTGGCTTAAGGGAATACGATTAGCGTATAGTTTGCTAATTGCTAATTGTTGAGTATGGTGTATAGGCATGGTGACGGGTATCTATACACTAGGTGTCTAGCATGACCGTGAGTCCTTAGTTGTGCTTATTTTGATTTTGTTGTGACTCTTCCTTGTGTAATTGATGATTTCTATATAATGTGAAGGGTATGAGAAAGAACTATGACTTGTGAACTCTTTGGAGCGTTGGCTCGAATGCTAAAGTAATTGTTGAGTAAGAAATGAAAGAAAGAGAAAGAAATGTGATTATTCCCTTGCCGGGCTGTGTTCGTATAGTGATTTTCTCCCTTGTCGGGATGTGAAAGTTATTGTTGTTGTTCCCTTGCCGGGATTTAGTTGTTTACTTGTGTTTTCCCTTGCCGGGACTTCTATTACTGTTTGTCTATCCCCTCGCCCCATTGTTTGTGATTGTTGCTTGGGTGAGGAAGAGTGATATTGCATGAAGGAACATTCCGTGCCATGTTTTGATTATTAATGCACGAAGGAACATTCTGTGCCATGTTTTGATTAGTAATGCGCGAAGGAACATTCCGTGCCATGTTTTGATTATTATTGCACGAAGGAACATTCCGTGCCATGTTTTGATTATTATTGCATGAAGGAACATTCCGTGCCATGTTTTGATTATTAATGCACGAAGGAACATTCCGTGCCATGTTTTGATTATTAATGCACGAACGAACATTCCGTGCCATGTTTTGATTATTAATGCACGAAGGGACATTCCGTGCCATGTTTTGATTAGTAATGCACGAAGGGACATTCCGTGCCATGTTTTGATTATCACTCTCGTTGACTTTGTAGTTGTACCGTTTCATTCCTTATTTATTGACCTCGTATTCTAAACTGCTACAGCCCCTACTGCATGCTCCTCTCCCTTTTGACTTATTAAATTTCTGTGTTCTCTTCTATTGCGTATACATATATTTGAACTGCTCAGGCTTGTTGGTAGTCCGTTCTAGCCTCGTCACTACTTCGCTAGGGTTAGGCCAGGCACTCACCGACACATGGGGTCGGTTGTGCTGATGCTACACTCTGTGCATCTTTTTGCACAGATCCAGGTGCTGGAGCAGCATTTGAGTAGCAGTAGCATTCTAGGAGCGAGTTTCCAGTCCAGGGACATTCGAGGTAGCCTTGCTGACGTCCGCAGGCTCGGAGTCCTTTCTATTTTATTCAGTTTGTTATCGTTGTACCGTAGCAGACAGTTTTATGTTTCATTCACACCTTGTATTTAGTATTTTCTCTAGATGTTCGTGAGTATTGTGACACCAGTCTTGGGTAGAGGATTGTTAAACTTCCGCAATTCTTTTAGTAAATTTTATTTGAGACTTCCACCTTATTCGTTAAATGCTTCATTGTTGTTAATATTGTCGATGTTCGCTAAAAGAGGTATTCCATAATTAGCTTGCCTAGCTCCTTTTAGTAGGCGCCATCACGACTCCCGAGGGTGGGAAATCCGGGTCGTGACAAGTTGGTATCAGAGCACTAGGTTACATAGGTCTCACAACTCACGGACAAACTTAGTAGAGTCTGAGGGATCGGTACGGAGACGTCTGTATTTATCCCCCTAGAGGCTACAGAGTTTGGAAAAACTTCACATTTGTTCTTTCTTGTCGTGCGGTTCTGTTTCTCAAACCCCGATTGAGTTTCTACTCTGTTATTTCGCAGATGGCGAGAACACGCGCGTCCTCATCTACCGCTCAGCAGTCCGAGTCTCCAGCAGCAGCCCCAGTGGCGGAGCCTCAGGTTGATTTGGAGGAGGAGGTTCCAGCCCCAGCAGTCCCGGTGGGCCCAGCTCAGGTCCTAGAGGGGTTCATTGCCATCCCAGTTCTTCAGGACGCTCTAGTCCGATTGGTAGGCTTCGTGGAGAGTGTCATTCGAGTGGGTTTGCTTCCAGGAGTTCAGCCAGCGGTGGCAGATCAGCCGGGTACAGTGGCTCAGGCCGGGAGTGAGATCACTTTTCAGGAGGCGGCCACTGTGGGCCGTAGAGTTGAGGTGGTCCTGCCATAGGGAGGCGGTCATAGGTCGGATAAGAGGCCCCGTCATGCAGGCAGATTCAGTGGTACCTCGTTTGGAGGTAGAGGTACTTATGGTAGAGGCCGTTCTCCTAGGCCCTTTCAGTCAGCTCCCCCTGTCACTCATGGTACTTCAGGTGGTCATTCAGGTCGACAGGGTCAGCCTCAGTTCCCTCAGCTGCAGCGTTTGTGTAGATATTATGAGTGTGGTGGGTATGGTCACAACAGGAGGGTTTGCCCGAGGTTGAGGGGTGCTCAGCCGCAACAGACGAGGTTTTGCCATGCTTGTGGTGATCCGAGGCACATTGTCAGGTTTTGCCCTCGAGTTTTGAGTAGCTCTCAGCATCAGAGTTCTCGTGCTATGATTCAGGCACCAGAGGTTCCTCAGCCTGCCCAGCCAGCTAGAGGCAGTGGCAGAGGTGTTAGAGGTGGAGGTAGAGGTCTTAGAGGTGGAGTTCAGGTCGCCAGAGGTAGAGGCTAGCCAGCAACCAGGCCAGAGGCTGAGTCTTCAGGTGCAGACATTACAGGTACCATTTTGATTTGTATTAGAGATGCTTCAGTGCTATTTGACCCAGGGTCTACGTATTCATATGTGTCGTCCTATTTTGCACCCTACCTGGCTATGCCTAGCGATGCTTTGGGTATTCCTGTTTATGTATCTACACCGGTGGGTGATTCTATAGTGGTTGA
>NW_017684898.1:0-7195 GCF_001879085.1 Nicotiana attenuata | reverse complement strand
CATAAGATATTCCATTAGCAAGAAGCCAATCACCTTCTTATCGTGTATAATTAAGTTTATAAGCTTTACTATTTACTTGGACTGTAATAAAATAAGTAGTAATTCAATAAAAAAAATTCCCAAAAGTAATAAAAAACTCCAAAAATCCTTATGCGATATCCGTCAATTCAAACGGCATGACTGAGGCTCTACTTGGACAGCTTAAAAGACCTTTAATCTTGATGTTATTAGGCTTAAGTTTATGATATTTTTGAATATCCTTTCGGTCACTGATTCAAAATCATTAAGTTTACGAGGAATTAGCACGTCAGATTTTATTGTTACTAGCTTGACATATCTATGTATATAGCGGTGCCCCCGCTGCGTTCAAATCCTGGGTCCGCCTCTGATTATACTTGTTCTTTCAATTTTCTTATTGTTTGACTTTTTTACTTATAAAAATCTCCTGGTCTTTTTATGATAAATTTCAAGCAATACATTTCACTTGGCATTTTTCCATTATTTAGATCTATTTTATTCTTAAATTTCATCTATAAGATTTGTGGTTATCGCTAGCTAAATAAAGTGTGATGTGATTTGATCATCTCCCGTACAATTATTTTGAGGAGAAAAGCTTAAAATGGGACCCTAAGTGCAAAAACGTTATAAACATGTAATTTCCACCACCTTTCTTCAACATTTGCTTTCTTAATTAACTAGTATACGTACCCGCGCGATGCGCGGATTTAATTCAAAAGGGATGAACAGTGAGAGATATAATAAAAATAGATGTATATGTAGCATTAATCATGTGAAAGACCAAAGTCCTCTCCATTGTTGTATCAATTAAAAGTGTCCTTGCTTGTTATTTTTGCCTTTAAAAGTACGCTTGGAATATTTATGCATAACATTTTCTTCCATATTCTTGATAATAATATGTTGCATAGACGCTCGAGATCATATGTCGTCATCTAGTATAATAACACATTCCTCTGTGGGTTCGATTAGATAATTTTAAATTTTGAAATTCTCGCACATAACTTCATTTTAGGAAGAAAAACGCTAGATGCGATGAACAAAACTCAAATGTTTTATTCTATAAATTATGATTGATGTTAGTACAAATTAATTTTATGATATTTGGAACTAAAAGTAATTGTTAACCAAGTTAGTGATTAAACACCCAAAAATAACGCTTGAATCGGCAGTTTCTTAAGTTTTGAAATAACGCAATCCATTAGTGTGACTTTAGTTCTTTTTTATCATACTATTCTTTCTTTTATCATAATTATAATTCGAGATGAATTAATATCTTATATGAGATTATTTCTAAATAAACATGTATTTACAAATGAACCACTTTATGATTTTCATCACGAGTTACACGTAAGAAGGGACTGAAGATTGAAATGATGATTATGGATAAATAACAAATGAATTTAGAAAATTAGTAAATAAAGATTTTTTTAGAATCATTTAGTTATAAATTATTCTTATTCATTTTGAATCATGTTATATTTTCATATTATATGCAGAGGTGGATCTAGAGTATGGTATATGGGTTCTACTTGGACAGCTTAAAAGACCTTTAATCTTGATGTTATTAGGCTTAAGTTTATGATATTTTTGAATATCCTTTCGGTCACTGATTCAAAATCATTAAGTTTACGAGGAATTAGCACGTCAGATTTTATCGTTACTAGCTGACATATCTATGTATATAGCGGTGCCCCCGCTGCGTTCAAATCCTGGGTCCGCCTCTGATTATACTTGTTCTTTCAATTTTCTTATTGTTTGACTTTTTTACTTATAAAAATCTCCTGGTCTTTTTATGATAAATTTCAAGCAATACATTTCACTTGGCATTTTTCCATTATTTAGATCTATTTTATTCTTAAATTTCATCTATAAGATTTGTGGTTATCGCTAGCTAAATAAAGTGTGATGTGATTTGATCATCTCCCGTACAATTATTTTGAGGAGAAAAGCTTAAAATGGGACCCTAAGTGCAAAAACGTTATAAACATGTAATTTCCACCACCTTTCTTCAACATTTGCTTTCTTAATTAACTAGTATACGTACCCGCGCGATGTGCGGATTTAATTCAAAAGGGATGAACAGTGAGAGATATAATAAAAATAGATGTATATGTAGCATTAATCATGTGAAAGACCAAAGTCCTCTCCATTGTTGTATCAATTAAAAGTGTCCTTGCTTGTTATTTTTGCCTTTAAAAGTACGCTTGGAATATTTATGCATAACATTTTCTTCCATATTCTTGATAATAATATGTTGCATAGACGCTCGAGATCATATGTCGTCATCTAGTATAATAACACATTCCTCTGTGGGTTCGATTAGATAATTTTAAATTTTGAAATTCTCGCACATAACTTCATTTTAGGAAGAAAAACGCTAGATGTGATGAACAAAACTCAAATGTTTTATTCTATAAATTATGATTGATGTTAGTACAAATTAATTTTATGATATTTGGAACTAAAAGTAATTGTTAACCAAGTTAGTGATTAAACACCCAAAAATAACGCTTGAATCGGCAGTTTCTTAAGTTTTGAAATAACGCAATCCATTAGTGTGACTTTAGTTCTTTTTTATCATACTATTCTTTCTTTTATCATAATTATAATTCGAGATGANAAATTCCTCATTTTTCACAGATTTTCACATAATGGCTTTTCCGGATATACGCCCGGACTGCGCACGCAATTCGAGGTGCGATAAAAATGAGGTTTTAAGGCCTCGAAACACATAATTTATTTCCAAAACAAGTGATGACCCGTCATCACAAATACGAAGAGTATGGCATATATCATAATATGCAAATTAGCTGCATTGTCGTTACAACTCAAACATCAAAAGTAATGTATTCGATACGAAATATTATACGTATCTCTTAAGGAGTATTGAATCTTGAAAGAATTTTGATATTATAATTTGATATTTTTTAAAGAAAATACTCCTTTTATTTACTATGCTTTTTATTTAAAATAGAATTTATATAAAAACATAATTCACATTTTAAATATGATTCTCTAGCATCATTTATTTTTAAGTTTCAACAACTGAATAAAGTGACACATAATTCACCATACAATAACATGATAACTAACTATTTTTAAATAGTAACTAGCTAATACTGAGCTATTAACACTACTAAAAAATCAGGTTCTAGCGACGGACAACTTCTGTAGCTAAATAGAAAAATCTGTCGCTAATCTCATTTAGCAACGGATTATCAAGAAATTCTGTTAGCTACTAGCGTTTTAATAACAGATTAGCGACGACGTTCATAGCTAATTCTAGCTTTTTTGTAGTGTAAATTAATAAGTATTGTATCTCGTAAACGTGAAAAAAAATATTTAGAAAAATAATTATAAAACAATTATGGATTATTATATAATAAAGAATAAAAGCTAATAAATAAATACTTTTTAAACGAAAGATTTCTTTAAAATTTACTATCATAACAGTCTTAGTGGATAACGTATAATAATTTTTATTTTAATTATGACATAAAATACTCTCAACTTAATGAGTTATGATTAAAAAAAATTAATTTTGAATAGTCAATGATTTATTAAAATTTTTTGAGGATTCACAAGGTTAGTTACATACAATTGCATAAAGTTCTATTAGGCGAGCCCAGTACACTAGGTATTGGGCGTGTCCGAGGCATAAGTCTCACAAAAATAAGCCCCACACATAAGCCCAGGTGCGTTTTACAAGTGCTCCGTCCTGGAGCGAGCCCCAGGCGAGTCCCAATTCTGCCTTTTAAAATAGAGGCTGAAATAACTCACTAATATGCCGATAACCCAAACCTCACAAGTAGATAACCATGCAACCCAATTGTAGGCGGTGGGACTCTCCCACTTAGCTTGAAGCTACTATTACACAACTCTGGAATCCACCAAGATTCTTTCTTCATTGTTGACATGATCTTGTACAACCAACCCGCCAAATTCCTCGAAACCTTCCTGTTAACCATTCCATGAACACTCTGAATCATTAGCCGCATTTACATATTCTACCTCTCACCGGATAGCTGATCGCAGCCAACTCCGCACCACTAAAAAGCAGCGAGAGAGGGTCGCAACAGCTTTTACCCGATTTGTGGGTGGGGATCGAATCCACAGAGAGCTAGGATTGGAGTCGAGTATCTATTTAGCTTAGGATCGCATATGTGTTCTTAATTACACTTCTCATAATTTTTGGGGTTTTCTTTATAATTCAACTTTAACCAACTACAAATTATAATTGCAACTAAATTAAACTAAGAGTAAATTGCTACAAGTTTTATCTAATGGTTTAAAAGGCACTAGGGTGGTGACCTTCACCTAGGTGGCTAATTGACGGGTAATTGCATCTAAGGCACGATTGACATGATTGGGGAAATATGTTATAACTGTTGCTCAATACTACCCACTCTACACCTCTCGGTAGAAAGAGTGGTTTTGCCCAATTGACTCTCTTGAGACCAATTTGGTATGTATATTTGCCCAAGCAACTAGGGTTCAAGTCGGGTAATTACTCTCTCGAGGTTTAACCCTTTAATTGGGACTATCAAATCCCTTGAGTCCATCCCAATTCCTTGTTGAGTCAATTTTGGAGACTTAGGCTATCTTTCTCAAGAAGAGCCCAAGTCAACTTAGCACAAACTAGTGTTTGCAACCACTAATTCATAAATTAAACCATAAAATTGACTCAAATAACAAACACCCATAATCAATCTAACCTTAAATCACAACACCCATCAATTACCCACACTAGGGTTGAGCCACAACCCTAGCTAATGGGTCTAGCTACTCATGCTTGAAGATAAAATCAGAGAAATAGATGAAGAGAAAGACATATTAATTAATTACTAAAGTAAATACAAAGTTTCAATGATTAAAACTACGTAAAGATGCCAAAAATGGCTAAGAAATATCGTCTCACGAGTGCAGCTACAATATTGTAATATCCGATACCTCAAAATGGAAAAATGTTCTATTTATACTAAGCTGGAAAAACTAGACAAAATTACCCCTGCGGGGTCAGTGCGTACCGCACAAAATGGTGTGCGGCCGCACTAGGCTCTTGACTCTGAAAAATCAACTCTCTGAACCCAGGCTCCGTGGACCGCACAGAATGGACTGCGGCCGCGGAGGCATCTAGCGCGGTCCGTACAAACACGACCGCGGACCGCACAGGCTTGAACCATGGCACTTGACATCTCTCTGAAGTTTGCTTCCGCGGACCGCATAAAATAGTAGAGCGGCCGCGGTGTCATCAGTGCGGGCCCCACAATATCTACTGTGGCCGCACTGCTTTGATGCCCTTAAAATCCAGGTCTCTGAATCTCCCTAGCGCGGACCGCACAAAGTGTAGTGCCTGTTTGTCCTGAGTTGTCTTGTCTTTTGTACTTGTGCAGGTTTCACTCCTTTTTTGAGCCGATCTTTGACATCTCGTCACTTTGTTGATCAAACCTGCAATCAAGCACAACTTATGAGCCATTTGGGATTATATTGCAAGAATTTATAATCAAAGCGTAAGCAAGAAGGAGCATGAAACACGTCAAAATCCCTAGTTATCAACTCCCCCAAACTTAAGCTTTTGCTTGTCCTCAAGCAAACAAAATAAGACCCACCCCTTAAGGGAAAACCCAAGAAATTATTAGCTTTCCTAAAGCAACCTCAACTAGCATCACTTGGGACTAACAATTGCCCTCGACACACATGAGTCATTAACAATATTTAACCTTTGAAAAACCATGGATCAAGTGCGACACAAGAGCATCAAGAGTTGACTCAACACATCAAAGAACTCTTTTCAATTACTTTGGTCATTGTGGAACCCAAACTCATACATCCTCAACTCTCCCTAAGCAAACCTCACCTTTAGAATATTGGCACACAAAACGAGGTTATTGGAAATTCACTCATCTCTCTCAAGGAAAGGTCACAAGTCCGGCTCTAAGTACCATATGCTTGCCCCTTATGTAAGTATCCACTAATGTAAGCTTCATTCGACTCAAGATCATATAGGACTTTTGTGGAGTCATTATGAAGGCTTTTGGTCAAAGGTAGGTCATGTTTTTGTTCAAGTGGGTTCCATCTTCCCTTAAGCACTTCTTTTGATTCATTTGGCACAATTTCACTTGACTCTTTGAGTCATTTCACTTCTTTCTAAGGGGGTAGAGAGACACATTGTCACTCTTTCTTATGCATTTCAATCCTTTTCTCCTTTTTTCAAGTTTCCACACCTTTCATTCTTTGCTTTTCTTGAATCCCTTTTTATTCTTTTTCACATTGAACATTCTTTTTGACTTTTTGCTTTTCTTTCTTCGTCATTGCCTTTCCTTTTCTTCATTTTTGTGCCTTTTTGCCACTTTGTTGCAATCCTCGTCTCTCCCCCCAATCTTATACTTTTGCCATGTGCTAAAGGAAAGATCGGGTGCCAAGAGAGGGTATCTTTTAGAACGGGTATAGGCTTGTATCATGGTTCTCGAAAGAAAAAGGTCTAAGGCGCAAAAGGGTTAACTAGGGATCATATCACTGGTAGGCTATGGAATTGTTCAAACTATCATTTGGATCAAGGAAAGCCTATAATCATGTCTTAAGTCAAAATTCACCTAGGATTTTGCCTCAACAAACATTCAGGGCAAGTTCTAAACCAATGGCTCGGGACTTGGACTTGCAATTCAATTACTCACCACACAAGCTAAGGGATTGCTAAAGACATAGAGTCGGGGGCCCACAACGACCTTAGATACGATTTGAGCACACAATGGTCCCGAAAAATCACTTGATGATTATCGGCCAATGCAAGAGTCTCAAGGTCACAACTTTCACCATCCTAAACACAACAATTTGTTTTTGACCATAAGATCAAAGGCAAATGTGCTAGGCCCAAGTGAAGATTTGCTTGAGGTATCCTTAACTACTAACTACTAAAAACCAAAAAGAAAAAGAAAAACGGACTCAAACCCTTAAGAAGGTTGTGACGCCATCCATCATTGGGAAGAGCCACCCGGTTCACACAACATTCCACCTTTGGAAAGAACCGTGGCATTAAGAAAACCAAAGGTTTATTGAAAACTCCGAAAACAAGAAGCTACGAATTACAAATAAGAAGCTAAAAACGAAAAATTTTGTGGAAAACAGAATAAATATATACAAGAGGGGATTTGAATATACAACGGGGGATGAATATATA
>NW_017684897.1:5266-7195 GCF_001879085.1 Nicotiana attenuata | reverse complement strand
AAAGAGTGACAGTCCTAAATGTCCTGTAGCCTCCTGCTTATAAGTGTGGTGCACGACACACCCATAAACAAGACTCTACTAGACACGGCTTGTAGACTCCCTAGGACAGAACTGCTCTGATACCACTTTTGTCACGACCCAAACCGGATGGGCCGCGACGAGCACCCGGTGCCTTATTCAACCGAGTACCAACATAACATATCTTTCTTATCATACTATGATGGTAAATGAGCTAGAAAACTCGTCATGAGATAACAAGAATGAAACATAGGGGAATACTCAACATATGACGACCCACCATGATATGCATACTTATACATGTGACATACGGGCCTATAAGGCCGACATGACCATTTGTAAACTCAAAACATAAGCCGAAAAGTCCATCAAGTATCCATACACCTTGACATCTGTCTACAAGCCTCTAAGAGTACCTAATATCATAAAGGTCGGGACAGGGCCCCGCCATACCAATCAATACATATCCAAAGCATACTGATCAAATAGGCAACTCCGAAGCAAGTGGAGTGCACCAGCACCTTCCGCTGAACTGATAACCTACTTGGAGGAATGTCAACCTGTCTATCGGGACCTGCGGGCATGAAACGCAGTGTCCCCATGCAAAAGGGACGTCAGTACGAATAAAGTACCGAGTATATAAGGCAGGAAAACATAAATAAGAACAATAATGTAAAGAGAGATAGAGGAGATACAACCTGTAACATCTGAGTACCTCTGAGGGCTACTGACATGAAATGCGTGATCGTACCCGTCCGTAATAGGCTCGGTAAAAACGTACCCGGCCATCATAAGGCTCGGTAGAATCGTACCCAGCCACGTGGAGCTCGGTAAACCCAACTGATCAGTGGTTGCACAATAGGTGCCGTACCCGGCCGACTATAGTGCGGCTCGGTAGAGTAAAATAGATACATATATATAATGCATGCTCGACTCATGGAATCAAGTTCTAAACCTTTTGGAGTGACCTAAGAACATTATGGACATCCCTACCATCAATATGAACCTTAGTAGGATTTAAGGATCATACACACTTGTTTAGAATAACTTTATAAGGAAAGAACAACATGGACAACCTTAATTGCTAGGAGTAGATCCGTTATGAAGTAGCGTATTCATTTCACTTTAGATCATGCCAAAAGAAAGAAGGAAGTGCCTTAACATACCTTGTATATTCTTCCCAACCTCAAGCTATGCAATTTCACGGCTCCTTACTCTACAATAAGAGAAATGACACTCTCGTTATCGTTTAAGCGTCGTAACTATTATGTATCGACCACAATCTATTTTACAATGAAATGGACAGCACCTCCCCTATATATATGACTTCACACTAGTCAAAACAATCACAAACAGCCCAACATACCTATCACTTCATACACAACACGACAACCATAATAGTGTCAAACAATCCGAAAATGTTACGATGAACGACCAACAAACAACCTTGCCATTATGTGGTGTTTCTCCACACCCTTCCTCCTCTCAACTCCATAAAAACAGTAGTAAAAGAGACAACCCAATACCAACACGAAACAGCCCAAAAACAGTCCCACAAGTTCATCAACTCAAACATAATTTTTCAGTTTACTTAAACACGTTTTGACTTGTCTTTTCTTTCAAATTGAGAAATACAACCAAAAGCACATCATTAAACCTCTTATCCAATAAACCAGCCATTAATTTAACTTAAAAATAAGTTCACAACCAGCCAACCATTGCACAAGATCAAACAACATACCATTCTTCCGAAACTAGCTAGGTCTATTCTTTAGATCGAGTTACAACTCGCAAACGCATAGATAATGGAAGGAGAAGCATAAACTTACCTTGTACTGAGTATCACCCTCGAAACATGGTCCTTTTTCATCAAAAATAAGTTCCTCAACACGGATACAAGAAGGAGAAAGA
>NW_017684897.1:0-1034 GCF_001879085.1 Nicotiana attenuata | reverse complement strand
CTCTCTCTCTCTAGGGGCGGGAGTCATACTAAGGTAAATATTTATCTCTTTTTGGATTCCACTGCCTATCTTCTGAAATTTCTAAATATTCTAGTATTCATATCTGATTGCACTATTCTAGAGTTCATCATCTGGGTGTCTCACAAGGAGATCTATTACCACATCTGCACTACCCTTCGGAAATGTTAGCTAATGATAACAATCCATCCATAATTTTTGGTTACACTAATCCCAGCTTGATCCTCATATTACATCATTCTCTTAAATTATATTTGTCAGCTCCCATAGGGCATATTGAGATTGGTGTGGTCAATTGTATATAACTCTGTTACTGTTCAAGGTAACTCAGAATGCAGCCTGAATTGTAAATACTGAACCTTCATTAACTGGTACCTCGTAACCTTCGCCACCTTGCTTCTTTTATTTGTTGAAACTTGTATCTACCTTCTGATTCTCTTGTTGCTTTTTACCATATGGGTGGATAGATATCCATGCCTTGGGGCTCCTTTTCAAGAAGCTCACACATCTTAGTAGACACATGATCTGCTAAAGAACTTACATTTACTCATCATCAGTGTGATGCAAAATCGAGTTCCTCTAACTCAGCTCTTCCAGAGCCACATTCAATCTCTAACCAACTATCTTTCTAGATGTAGGTATCATTGTATTACGGATAAAATAGAATTTAGAAGTTTGAATTCTTACAATTGAGCTCTACCACACGATCTAGAGTAAGAAGAAAGAGTGACAGTCCTAAATGCCCTGTAGCCTCCTGCTTATAAGTGTGGTGCACGACACACCCATAAACAAGACTCTACTAGACATGGCTTGTAGACTCCCTAGGACAGAACTGCTCTGATACCACTTTTGTCACGACCCAAACCGGATGGGCCGCGACGAGCACCCGGTGCCTTACTCAACCGAGTACCAACATAACATATCTTTCTTATTATACTATCATGGTAAATGAGCTAGAAAACTCGTCATGAGATAACAAGAATGAAACATAGGGGAATACTCAACATCTGACGACC
>NW_017684896.1:5196-7196 GCF_001879085.1 Nicotiana attenuata | reverse complement strand
ACCATTCTTTCATTTTACACTCCACACTAGGGCGATTTTGGTGCTTCCAAAGAGAGGGTTTCAGCATAGCATTGTAAGGTAAGTAATCCCCATTCATCCTTAGTTTAAATACATGTATATTAGGTAGATTAAACACTAAAAATTAGGTAAAATCAAAGGGTTAGAGCTAGACCTAGGGTTTTAATAAAACTAAGATTTAATCATATAGTTTGTTATGAAATGGGCTAGAATTTATATATATTATTGATCCTTAGGTTGTAGAGAACAATTTCCTTCGAAAAATATCGGAATCCGGGCACGTGGGCCCGGGGTCAGAATTTAGGAAACTTGTGGGAAAGGTTGGGAAGTTACTTAAATAGTTAGAATTTGGTCTTTTAAGCCTTTATTGACTAGTTCTTACCTATTTTAACTAGTTTGCGATCGTTCGGCTTCGAATTAGGAGCTTGGGCTTGTTCTTGATATTGGGAGCGCACTTTGGAGCGAGGTGAGTCTCCTTTCTAACCTTGTAAGAGGGAACTGTCCCCATAGGATTAATAACTGAGTAATTGTTGCTAAATGCGGGGGCTACGCACGCGCTAGGTGACAAGAGCCCGTGCGTAGCTACTACTATGTTAACTGTCCGGGTAATTTAGGACCCACATCATGCTTGTTTATGTAAATCTTTATAGTATCTTGGTATTCTGAACACCTAGGATATGCTAGAGGCTTAAAAAGGGAATAAGAACTCGCTTGCATAATTGTTGAACTCTTGCTTGGCATTAATGACTATTGGTGTGCCTTGTGTGTATACTTGATATTATCTTCTTATTAGTGGATCAGGCCGATCGCCTCGGTATGAATAGATGCATCTAGCGGCGCGCCATCGACCCTCGGCAAGTGCACAGTTTATTTCTGTTGGATCGGGCCGTCGCCTCGGCATATTTGCGCATGCTTATATAGCTTTGCCTGAGAGTGTTAGATATTGGAACTGTTGTTTTTCATGACTTGAAAGGAATTGATAATTGTAACTGAAGTAATTGATTAATCTGAATCTTAGCGAGAATATGACTTATATGCCTTGTTGTAAACTGTTGCCTATTAAAGAGTTCTCATTGTTAAACTTACACTTATAATATTATCTGACCTTAGTGAGTATCAAGTCGACCTCTCGTCTCTACTTCTTCGAGATTAGGCGGGATACTCACTGGGTGCATATTGTTTATGTACTCATGCTACGCTTCTGTACTTAAATGTACAGGGTCTGAGGCAGGTGGATCCGGTTATTTCTCTGGTGCACATTCGTGAGCAGACTTGGGACTTCTACGGTGAGCTGCTTTCCTTCCATGTCGATCCGCAGCCGATGAAGTCTTCCTTTTGTATTGTTATATTCTGTCTATTCTGATCCAGACAGTAGGGTAGTGTGGTATTTTTTTTTGGGTTGTATATTCTACTAGTTGCCCGTAGCTTGTGACACCAGGTTCTGGAACACACTTTGGTAGATGATTATTTTGGGGTTGTGTAACTATTTATCATGGTATTTATCTCTCCTGGTTTTAAATTTCAAGTTGAGTGTTTATTCCACTTATTCTAATTAAAAATAATATAATTATTTTAGTAATATTTCCGCAATGGCTTGCCTGGCGACGATGTCAGGTGCCCTCACAACCTATTGTGAAAATGGGTCGTGACAACATGGTATCATAGCACTAGGTTCACGTAGGTCTCACGAGTTATGGGAAAACCTGATAGAGTCTTGTTGATCGGCACGGAGACGTCTGTATTTATCTTCGAGAGGCTATAGGGTATTAGGAAAGACTACTCTTTATTCATTTCCTGTCGTGCAGTTCTTAGAGTACTAAATTTCCCTCTTCTATTCTCTCACAGATGGTGAGAACTCGTACCGTTGACGTTCCGGACCCGGGAGGAGCTGCCCCCTCCCCCCCCCCCTCCCCGTTGCTAGAGGCCGAGGTAGAGGCCGGGGGAGGGCACCGGCCCGTGGTAGGGGATGAGGGCATCCCAGA
>NW_017684896.1:0-980 GCF_001879085.1 Nicotiana attenuata | reverse complement strand
TTCGGGAAGAAGGGCAAGTTGAGCCCAAGGTTTATTGGCCCCTTTGAGGTGTTGAGGAGAGTTGGGGAGGTTGCTTATGAGCTTGCCTTACCCCCTAGTTTATCAGAAGTTCACCCAGTCTTTCATGTTTCGATGCTTCGGAAGTATCATGCCGACCTATCCCACGTGTTGGACTTCAGCACCATTCAGCTAGATGAGAGCTTGGGCTATGAGGAGGAGCCAGTTGCTATTATTGATAGACAGGATCGCCAGCTGAGGTCCAAGAAGATTTCTGCGGTGAGAGTCCAGTGGAGGGGCCAACCGGTCGAGGAGGCGACCTGGGATTCCGAGGAGGACATGCGGAGCAGACTTGGGACTTCTACGGTGAGCTGCTTTCCTTCCATGTCGATCCGCAGCCGAAGAAGTCTTTCTTTTGTATTGTTATATTCTGTCCATTATGATCCAGACAGTAGGATAGTGTGGTATTTTTTTTGGGTTGTATATTCTACTAGTTGCCCGTAGCTTGTGACACCAGGTTCTGGCAAACACTTTGGTAGACAATTATTTTGGGGTTGTGTAACTATTTTATCATGGTATTTATCTCTCCTGGTTTTAAATTTCAAGTTGAGTGTTTATTCCACTTATTCTAATTAAAAACAATATGATTATTTTAGTAATATTTCCGCAATGGCTTGCCTGGCAAGGGTGTCAGGCGCCCTCACGACCTATTGTGAAATGGGTCGTGACATTCTTATCTCAAATTTAAATTAGTTTTACCCTTTTTCTCTACGATAAAAAATGCTAAATTTTTATTTTTTCTCTATTTAATCTTTATTTTTGATATTATATTATTCAATTGCTAATATTATTACATTGTCATGTGGAATTTTATATCTTGTTAGAATTTAATGTATATTTCTATCACACTCATTCTAATATAATATAGATAAAAATTAAAAACTTTCTCATCTCAAATTCAAATATTTTTTAATCATTCTATT
>NW_017684895.1:0-7197 GCF_001879085.1 Nicotiana attenuata | reverse complement strand
CGAACTGCCTGCACAGCTCCTCTCTCTGAGACCTGTGGTACCCACTTCTCCAAAAAGATAGTGGAGAACTCCTGCCATGACAAAAGCGCTGCACCTGCCGGCCTACGCCGCTCATACGACTCCTACCATGTGAAGGCAGCCCCAGTGAACTGAAATGCGGTGAATGCTACCCCGCTGGTCTCCAAAATCCCTGCTGTCCGAAGCATATGCTGACACTTGTCCAGAAATCCCTGGGCATCCTCGCCCTGAGCACCACTGAAAAATGGAGGCTGGAGCCTACTGAACCTCTCAAGACGACGCTGCTCATCGTCTGGCATAACTGGGACTACAAAGTCCTGAACTGGTGCTGCTGGTGCAACCGGCTGAGCTGGAGCTGCTCCCGGTGTCTGTAAACCCTGCATAACCTGCTCCGGTGTGCGGCGGGGTTCTGACTGCCTCCCACAGCCTGGAGGTAGCCGCTGTAGCAGTGGCTGAAACTACCTGGGCTAGGCCAGTGCAAACTGATAGTATCTGAGCCAAGGTCTCCTGGAGACCTGGAATCACAATGGGCACTGCCGGTGCCTGCACAGGTGCTGCCGAAATGTCTGCAGCTGGGCCCTGATCCTGAGCCGGAGCAACTGGTGGAGCAACAGGTGTTGCCCTCGCTGGTCTGCCCCTAGCACGACCACGACCGCGTCCACGGCCTCTAGTGCCCTCAGTAGGTGGTACCGTTGGTCGTCCGCCTCGTCCTGTAGCGCGGGTCCTCGCCATCTGCGAGAGGATAGAACTCAAAAGTTTAGTTCTTGGATTCAACAAAGTCGCACGACAAGGATTTCAAGAATGTGAAGTTTTCCTAAAGGTTCCGCAGCCTCTCGAGGATAAATACAGACGTCTCCGTACCGATCCGCGAGACTCTACTAAACCTGCTCATGACTCGTGAGGCCTAGTAACCTAGGCTCTGATACCAACTTGTCACGACCCAATTCCCACCCGGTCGTGATGGCGCCTCTCGTGAAGACAAGGCCAGCCACCAGAACAATCAACACTGCTTTGGACAATTTCTTAGCATAACAGGTTTAAACCACAGATATTAATTTATAATAAGTACGGAAATAAACGTAACATAACGGGGAAAAACCATCCCAACTCAGCCCGATGATCGGGGTGTCACAAGTCACGAGCTACTACAGAGTTGATGAAAATACTACAAGTCTGGGAACATAGTCTGAAGATGAATGAAATATGCAGAAGATAAGGAAGAACGGGGCTGTGGACGTCGACAGCTACCTCGTCTCTCCTAGTCCGCCTGGTCTGGAAGGAAATCAGCGCTCAGGTACGAACTCGGCTGTGCCTGTCTCTGCACACATGGTGCAGGAAGTAATGTGAGTACTCCGACCCAGTGAGTAATAAAATTAAATAACGACTGAGAACATAAAATCCCACAAGGGCACAAATAATGCTATCTCAAGCAGCAACATCAGATAAACAGTAGAAACCAGTGAAAACATAGGAAGAAAATCTCTTTGAAAACAATTAATAAAAAAAGTATGCTAAGGTAGTAAGTCAGCCATTGTTACCTGACTGGTCAGCCATTGTTACCTGACCAACGCGTGTTACAGTGCCATTGTTACCACTGGTCAGACATTGTTACCTGACTGGTCAGTCATTGTTACCTGACCAAACGCGTATAACAGTGTCATTGTTACCACTGTTCAATATTTAATCACTCTAGATGGGTATCCGCGCTCACTGTGGGTGTGCAGACTCCGGAGGGGCTCCTACAGCCCAAGCGCTATCAACAAGGCCTGAAAGCCTGAACAATATCAATACGAGGCCTGAAAGCCTGCTCACAATACACTCGAGGCCTGAAAGCCTCCTCACAATGCACTCGAGGCCTGAAAGCCTCCTCACATCACTCAGCATATCCTCACATATGGCCCTCGGCCCCAATCAGTCCAAAAATAATCATAAGCCCCTCGGGCAATAGTAAAGAAACAATAATGCTCAGCTCAACAGTAGTTCACATATCAGTTAGAACTCAAGGTTTGAGTAAAAATATAGCTGAGTTCATGAAACAGTGTAAATCACATGGACTGAGTTCAAATAATATCTCAAACAGTGAGGAAAACAGTGATGATAGTTCATAAAGAGTTCAAACAGTCGGCACTAAGCCCCAAATATAGCAATAAGTCCAAATCATAGTGAAAACAACAAGTCATTGCTAATACGCGGTAAAATATCATTCGGACTGGACCAAGTCACAGTCCCCAATAGTAAATGACCCCGCGCTCGTCATGGGACGCGTGTCTCATCTCAACATAGCACCAAGTTGTGCAAGTCCGGGGTTTTCAAACCCTCAGAACGTCATTTAAAATCATTACTCACCTCTAGCCGGCCAAAAGTCTAGCTCGCTATGCCTTTTCCCCTCGAATCGACCTCCTCGCGCGTCGAATCTGATCAAAACCACAAGGAATACATCACAATAGGCAAATGGGTCATAACCCAATCGAAAAGACTCGAAAAAATATCAAAAATCACGAAGTTGGCAAAACCCGAGCCCCGGGCCTACTTCTCGAAAAATTACGAAATTTGCATCACCGGATTCCTCGTCTCGCCACAAGTCCATACATAACAAATTCACCAAAATCGGAGTTCAAATGCCTCTTCAAGTTCCCATTTTACATTCCAAAAACCAAGCCCTAGTTCTTCCAATTTTCACCCAAGTTTCTACGAGTTAACGGTAGATTCTTCAATAAAAAGATGTTTCTAGACCATAGGACTTACCTCCAATTGATTCCCAGTCAAAACCCTCTCAAAATCACGTCAATAGCTCCCAAGCTCGCTCAACAATGGAGGAAAAATGGTGGAGCTCGCGGATGAAATAAACCCTTTAAACCTTTCTGCCAACAGCGCTTTTCGCTTATGCGGTCCCGCTTCTGCGGCCAAAAATCCGCTTATGCGGTCTTCACTTAAAAACCCAGGCTTCGCTTATGCGACTCGAACTCCGCTTCTGCGGTCCTCTCAAAACTGCTTCTGCGGTACAATGTCCGCTTAGGCGGACCCACTGAAGCGTCCAACATTCCGCTTATGCGGAACTACCCTAACCCACACCTGGCCGCTTCTGCGATCGCTCACCCGCTTCTGCGGAACCTGACCCGGGCTCCTATTTCCGCTCCTGCGAGGCCTAGCTCGCTTCTGCGAGACCGCATCTGCGATCTCCTTTCCGCAGATGCGGAAACACCTGCTGCTACCAAAAACCTGCAATTTTCCAACTTCAAATTCCTTCCGTTAGCCACCCGAAATCACCCCCGAGGTCCCCGGGACCTCAACCAAAGTTACCAACACATCTTAAAACATTATTTAACAACGCTAAAACCATTAAATCACATCGAATTCAAGCCTAAGTTTCTTCAAAACTTCCGCAATACGCATTCGATCAAAACTCGACCCAAAACATCTCCGAATGACCTGAAATTTTGCACACACATCCAAAATCACCTAACGGAGCTACTGAAACTCTCGGAATTCCATTCCGACCCTCGGATCAAAATCTCACCTACCAACCGGAATTTTCCAACATACTTCCGGAGCATAGAAACATGAAATACCGGGTGAACTCCCGACAAGCTGGGTGGCAAAGCAAGCATGTAGGCCACCTCCCCAACTCTCCTAAGTATCTCAAAAGGACCAATGAACTGTGGACTCAACTTTCCTTTCTTTCCAAATCTCATAACGCCCTTCATAGGCGAAACCTTCAACAAGACCTTCTCGCCCACCATGTAAGATACATCTCGAACCTTTCGGTCCGCATAACTCTTCTGACGCGACTGAGCTGTGCGAAGTCTCTCCTGGATCACTTTCACCTTATCTAAGGCATCCTGGACCAACTCTGTCCCAATAGTCTAGCCTCGCCGGGCTCAAACCAATCAACCGGAGATCTACACCGTCTCCCATTAAAGGCCTCATACGGCGCCATCTGAATACTAGACTGATAGCTGTTGTTGTAAGCAAACTCTGCAAGTGGCAAGAACTCAGCCCAAGAACCTCCAAAATTAATAACACAGGCACGCAACATGTCCTCCAATATCTGAATGGTACGCTCGGACTGCCCGTCCGTCTGAGGATGAAATGCGGTGCTCAACTCTACCTGTGTACCCAACTCNAGTCCGGGGTTTTCAAACCCTCAGAACGTCATTTAAAATCATTACTCACCTCTAGCCGGCCAAAAGTCTATCTCGCTATGCTTTTTCCCCTCGAATCGACCTCCTCGCGCGTCGAATCTGATCAAAACCACAAGGAATACATCACAATAGGCAAATGGGTCATAACCCAATAGAAAAGACTCGAAAAATATCAAAAATCACGAAATTGGCAAAACCTGAGCGCCGGGCCCACTTCTCGAAAAATTACGAAATTTGCGTCACCGGATTCCTCGTCTCGCCACGAGTCCATACATATCAAATTCATCAAAATCGGAGTTCAAATGCCTCTTCAAGTTCCCATTTTACATTCCAAAAACCAAGCCCTAGTTCTTCCAATTTTTACCCAAGTTTCTAAGAATTAAAGGTAGATTCTTCAATAAAATGATGTTTCTAGACCATAGGACTTATCTCCAATTAATTCCCAGTCAAAACCCTCTCAAAATCGCGTCAATAGCTCCCAAGCTCGCTCATCAATGGAGGAAAAATGGTAGAGCTCGCGGATGAAATAAACCCTTTAAACCTTTCTGCCAACAGCGCTTGTCGCTTATGCGGTCCCGCTTTCACTTATGCGGGACCGCCTCTGCGGCAAATAATCCGCTTATGCGGTCTTCACTTAAAAACCCAGGCTCCGCTTATGCGACCCGAACTTCGCTTCTGCGGTCCTCTCAAAACCGCTTCTGCGGTACCATGTCCGCTTAGGCGGACCCGCTGAAGCGTCCAACATTCCGCTTATGCGGAACAATCCTAACCCACACTTGGCCGCTTCTGCGATCACTTACCCGCTTCTGCGGAACCGCTTCTGCGGTCCATTTCAGCAGAAGCGGATATACCAGATACCAGCAATATCAGACCTGAAGCAACCTTCAAAAACTCTCTTTTAACCACTCAAATTCACCCCGAGGCCCCCGGGACCTCAACCAAAACACCAACACAACCCAAAAACCTCATACGAACTTGTTCCAATCATCAAAACACGTCAAACAACACAAAAATCATCAATTCACCATGTATTCAAGCCTAAGTTTATCAAATTCTTCCGAAACTCACATTCGATCAAAAATCCAACCAAATGACGTCCAAATGACCTGAAATTTTACCCGCACATCCAAAATCACCTAACGAAGCTACTGCAACTCTCGGAATTCCATTCCGACCCCCGGATCAAAATCTCGCCTACCAACCGGAATTCGCCAAAATTCAACCTTCGCCAATTCAAGCCTAATTCTACACTGGACCTCCAAATTCAATTCCGATCGCACTCCTAAGTCACAAATCATCCCGCGAAGCTAACCGAATCACCGGAATTCACATCCGAGCCCTCTAACTGTATAGTCAACTTCCGGTTGACTTTTTCCAAAACAAGCTTTCCTTAGAGAGACTAAATGTCTCATCTCCTACCAAGACCAAACCAATCCAACTTGATTACCTCAAATACCGATAATGAAGCATAGAGGAAAATAATATGGGGAAGACGGGGCGGTAACTCACGTGACGACGGGCCGGGTCATCACATCCTCCCCAACTAAAACAAACGCTCGTCCTCGAGCGGGTCGAGGAACATACCTGGAGTCTCAAACAAGTGAGGATATCTGCTCTACCTGTGTACCCAACTCTTGCCGAAAAGTCCTCCAAAACTAGGAAGTAAACTGAGTACCCCTATCTGAGATGATAGAAACTGGGACCCCATACAACCGAACAATCTCCCGGATGAAAATCTCTGCCAGCCGCTCTGAAGAATAGGTAGTACACACCGGAATGAAATGCGCGGACTTGGTCAGCCGATCCACAATCACCCAAATCGAATCAAACTTCCTCGAGGTACGAGGGAGACCACTCACAAAATCCATAGTAATCCTCTCCCATTTCCACTCCGGAATATCCATCCGCTGAAGTACACCACCGGGCCTCTGATGCTCATATTTGACCTGCTGACAGTTGAGACACCGAGCTACATAACTCACAATATCTTTGTTCATTCTCCTCCACCAGTAATGCTGCCTCAAATCCTGGTACATCTTCGCGGCACCCGGATGAATGGAATACCGGGAGCTGTGGGCCTCCTCTAATATCAACTCCCGCAGCCCATCTACATTGGGCACACAAATCCGGCCCTGCATCCTCAGCACACCAGCATCATCAATAGTCACATCCCTGGCATCATCGTGCTGAACCCTGTTCTTAAGGACAAACAAATGCGGGTCATCATACTGGAGCTCTCTAATACGGTCATACAAGGAAGACCGAGAAACCATACAAGCCAACACCCGACTAGGCTCCGAAATATCTAACCTCACCATCCGATTGGCCAAAGCCTAGACATCAACTGCAAAGGGCCTCTCCCCAACTGGAATGTATGCCAAACTACCCATACTGACCGCCTTTCGGCTCAAAGCATCTGCCACCACATTGGCCTTCCCCGGGTGATACAAAATGGTAATATCATAATCCTTGAGTAAATCAAGCCACCTCCGCTGCCTCAAACTAAGATCCTTCTGTTTGAACAAATGCTGAAGGCTGCGATGATCCGTATATACCTCACAAGATACGCCATATAAGTAGTGCCTCCAAATCTTCAAAGCATGAACTATAGAAACTAACTCCAAATCATGAACATGGTAGTTCTTTTCATGGGGCTTCAACTGACGAGATGCATATGCAATAACTCTACCCTCCTGCATCAACACACATCCGATCCTAACTCTCGAAGCATCACAATATACAGTGTAAGAACCCGAAGCTGATGGCAACACCAACACTGGAGCCGTGGTCAGAGCTATCTTGAGCTTCTAAAAGCTCTCCTCGCACTCATCCGACCACACAAATGGTGCACCCTTCTGAGTCAACCTGGTCAAGGGTGAAGCAATGGATGAAAAACCCTGGACGAACCGGCGATAATAACCTGCCAAACCGAGGAAACTCCGAATCTCCGTGGCTGAGGATGGTCTAGGCCAACTCTGAACCGCCTCTATCTTCTTAGGATCAACCTGAATACCATCACTGGACACCACGCGTCCCA
>NW_017684894.1:5885-7198 GCF_001879085.1 Nicotiana attenuata | reverse complement strand
AATGTTAGTTTTAAATAACATATATATTTTTTCTACACACATAGTTCTTTTACTGTATATCTTATAAGCTTTACTATGTGAAGAATATCCCAAGAATACTCCCTCATCACTTCTGGGATCATACTTACCTAGGGAGTCTTTGCCATTATTGTGCACAAAGCACTTGCATATAAATGCCCTAAGATGGGATATATTCAGCTTTCCCCTTTAAGTGACTCATAGGGAATCTTCTTAATAAGAGGTCTAGTCATGCAACTATTTATGATGTAGCATGCAAAAATTCAGCAAACTTAGCATTTTCGAATTCAGTTCCATGATAGACCTAATTGATGCAAATTGATTACCTAGTTGTTTCTGAGTTTTTCTAACAAAAGAAGTAAACATGTCAAATGCTTCATCTTTAGATGTTAAAAATAATATCCAAGTAAACCTAGAGTAATCATCAACAAGCACCATCACATATCTTTTACCACCTCTGCTTAATGTTCTCATTGGACCACAGAGATCCATATGGACCAGTTCCATCATTCTGGTGGTGCTTACCACTTTCTTTCTTTTAAAACAAGGATCTTACCTGCTTCCCCTTGCACAAGCCTCACAAACTTTGTCTTCCTTGAACTTGATGTTAGGCAGCCCTATCACCAGATCCTTGGAGACTAATTTGTTGAGTTGACTCAGACTTGCATGTCCAAGTCTCTTGTGCCAATGGAGGGGATCATTGTCCAACACACTTAAGCAAGTGAGTTCATCTTCTGAAAGTGTGGACAAATCTATAATGCATGTATTGTTTACTCTTTTTCCCTGCAAAACAATCTTGTCAGTGGTAATATTAATCACAAAATATTTGGTAGTGGTGAATGCTACCAAGTTACCTTTATCACATAATTGTGATACACTGATTAGACTTTACTTTAGGCCATCTATCAAGTAGACATTCTCAATAGAGTGATAAACAGTCTTACCTACCTTTCCAACCCCAGTGATCTCACCTTTCTTCCCATTTCCAAAGGAGACATTACCTCCTTTGAGGCCCTCAAGTGAAAGGAACTGGTTCTTGCTTCCTGTCATATGCTTTGAGCAGCCACTATCCATGTACCATATTTGGCTGCTCCCTTTCACTTGGACCCATAAAAGGAAATCAGGGGTTAGTCTTAGGAACCCAAACTAGTTTGGGTCCCTTTCTATAGGCAAAAGGGTGAATCAAATTCTTTTTAGCACAACCCGGCAGCCTATTTTTCCCTTGAACAAATTCTTTATTCTTTTGACTAGCCTTTTCTTTTGCAATACATTCACTTTTATAGTGACCAGTTTTA
>NW_017684894.1:0-1776 GCF_001879085.1 Nicotiana attenuata | reverse complement strand
GTTCATGGACAGGTTCCCTCGAGGTTTGAGGATCAGTTCCTCTCTAGTCAGTTCCCCCTGTCATGTTGCCATGGGTGGAAGGACCTGTTCCATCACATGTTCCTTCCTGTGATGCTTTTGCAGGCTGGACTATGGTTTCACCATTTGAATTTCTTATCAGCCCAATCTCTTCATTATCTTTCTCCTGCTTCTCAGAAAGTAATGTTAGTTTTAAATAACATGTATATTTTTTCTACACACATAGTTCTTTTACTGTATATCTTGTAAGCTTTACTATGTGGAGAATATCCCAAGAATACTCCCTCATCACTTCTGGGATCATACTTACCTATGGAGTCTTTGCCATTATTGTGCACAAGGCCCTTGCATAGAAATGCCCTAAGATGGGATATATTTAGCTTTCTCCCTTTAAGTGACTCATAGGGAATCTTCTTAATAAGAAGTCTAGTCATGCAACTATTTATGATGTAGCATGCAAAAATTCAGCAAACTTAGCATTTTCGAATTCAGTTCCATGATAGACCTAATTGATGCAAATTGATTACCTAGTTGTTTCTGAGTTTTTCTAACAAAAGAAATAAACATGTCAAATGCTTCATCTTTAGATGTTAAAAATAATGTCAAAGTAAACCTAGAGTAATCATCAACAAGCACCATCACATATCTTTTACCACCTCTGCTTAATGTTCTCATTGGACCACAGAGATCCATATGGACCAGTTCCATCATTCTGGTGGTGCTTACCACTTTCTTGCATTTAAAAGAGGATCTTACCTGCTTCCCCCTTGCACAAGCCTCACAAACTTTGTCTTCCTTGAACTTGATGTTAGGCAGCCCTATCACCAGGTCCTTGGAGACTAATTTGTTGAGTTGACTCAGACTTGCATGTCCAAGTCTCTTGTGCCAAAGGAGGGGATCATTGTCCAACACACTTAAGCAAGTGAGTTCATTTTCTGAAAGTGTGGACAAATCTACAATGCATGTATTGTTTACTCTTTTTTCCTGCAAAACAATCTTGTCAATGGTAAGATTAATCACAAAATATTTGGTAGTGGTGAATGCTACCAAGTTACCTTTTATCACATAATTGTGATACACTGATTAGACTGTATTTTAGGCCATCTGTCAAGTAGACATTCTCAATGGAGTGAGAGTCAGTGTTACTTACCTTTTCAACCCCAATGATCTCACCTTTCTTCCCATTTTCAAAGGAGACATTACCTCTTTTGAGGTCCTCAAGTGAAAGGAACTGGTTCTTGCTTCCTGTCATATGCTTTGAACAACCACTATCCATGTATTATAGTTGGCTGCTCCCCTTCACTTGGAACCGCGAAAGGAAATCAGGGGTTAGTCTTAGGAACCCAAACTAGTTTGGGTCCCTTTCTATAGGCAAAAGGGTGAATCAAATTCTTTTTAGCACAACCCGGCAGCCTATTTTTCCCTTGAACAAATTCTTTATTCTTTTGACTAGCCTTTTCTTTTGCAATACATTCACTTTTATAGTGACCAGTTTTACCACAATGTGTGCAAATTTTGTTCTCGGGAAGTGTGAGGTACTTGCTTTTAGGGTCCCACTTTGGTGCTTGAGTCCCATAGCCAAGTCCTCTTTTGTTGCTACTGTAATGCTCTTGCAACCAAGAGAGTGCATCAGAGGCCTTGTTCCATTTGCAAGTTCTGTCTAATTCATGTTTCACCTTTCCTAGATCTTCTTTTAGGACTTTAATCTGCTCATCTCTTTTGTACAACTCATCTTTCATTTTTCCTACATTTTCTTCT
>NW_017684893.1:0-7198 GCF_001879085.1 Nicotiana attenuata | reverse complement strand
ATATATAGATTGTAGTTTTTTACTCTTTGTTATTTTCGTTTTTTTTTTAAATTCAAAATAATAACCAATAACTAATTAGTAACTAATTGTGCCATGTGGCATTTTTTTAGACTGCCACTTGGCTTAAAGAGAGGGCTTTGTCCTCTCCTTTTAATAATATAATATAATATATAGATATAGATAAAAAGGGATGGACAAGGTGACTTGGCACTCTCTTTGGCCAAGGAACTTTTTTCTCATTTTTTTGTATTTTTCTCTTATTTCTATTTAAGTAAATTAGCTCAATAATAGATTAGACCTCTTTGATTGCTCACTTTTATTGTGCTCTTTGAGCCATTCCGTTTAAAAACTCCAAAAGCCAACTTTTTAAACCTTTACTCTACAGTTTCAAGCCTCTCCTCTTCCCCTATAATTACTTATTAGTTTCTTGACACGTACATTGTACGTGAATTTCGAACTATTTAGTATAAGATATAAATAATCACATAATATTATTAAGATCTATTTGTAGCAACAAATTTTAGCGTCGAGAAAAATAAATAATCAAGACTGGAAAATTGCGTAACAAATGTAGTATTTGATTTCAATAAATGAAAGTGTCACAATCTCTACGGTATTTCTCTGATTCTTCAAGAATGTAAAGTATCTTAATGAGCTTGACTTTGATTTGATTCAAGGGCTTATAAAGCTTGATCTTGAATCTCCTCCTTGAACTTGAATTTGGGTTTGATCACGAACAAGTAATTTGATCTTGAACGCCTTGGTATTTGATTTGGCTTCGTTCTTGATCTTGAACTTGAACTTGAACTTGTAGCTTGAGTGCTTGAGCTTGTAGCTTGTAGAGAAATCTGCGGTGTTTGATCCACGAGCTCTCTGCTTGCTTCTTGTTATCACTTCTGGTGTATTTTAGCTTTATGAAGACCTCTATTTATAGTTATAGGGGGTGATGTGGCTCTGCAATTTGATTGGTCCGTTTGAACTGACCAATACCATCCAGACACTTGGCATGATTTAATTGGCTCATTTATTAGGCTTGGATTGCCAAATTACTTGACACATGGCATGATTTCATTGGCTCATTTATTTATCTTGGATTGCCACATCACTTGACACATGGCAGGATTTCATTCGCTCACTTATTTGGCTTGGATTGCCACGTCACTTGACACGTCGCATGATATTATTCGCTTGTTCTTTTGACTTGGATTGCCACATCACTTGACACGTGGTATGAGCCTAAGCTTTAAGATGGGCTAATAGCCATTTGGACTTTGGGTTACTGAAGTGGGCTTATCATTTAATTTAGAGAAAACTACCCTCTATAGCCCCTCAAAATTTTAATAGCCCATGTTTTGTATCACTTACAAAAAATGGCCCTTCGGCCCAAACATATTGCATATAGTAGTCAAAAAGAACAAGTATGACAATATAAGCGCATGTAGCTTAGTGGATAGGGCGTCTATTTTCAAAGCTGAAGGTCGCAGGTTTGACCCCTACCTGGCGCGATACAGCAACGATTTTTTGCCTTCGGCCCAAACATATTGATATAGGAAACGAAAGGAATGAGCATGACAACACAAGCGCCTGTAGCTTAGTGGATAGGGCTTCTATTTCCTAAGCTGAAGGTCGCAGGTTCGACCCTTACATGGCTTGATGGAGCAACCCTTTTTGCCTTTTTAAATTGTATTTGTACTTCTGGATCTAATAATATTAGCTAAGAATTGAATGACAGTCTATTTTGTATATTTTTTGTATAGTAACAGTCTATTTTGTATAGTGACGCTCTATTTTGTATATTTTTGTATAGTAACAGTTTATTTTATATAGTGACACTCTATTTTGTATATTTTTATATAATAACAGTCTATTTTGTATAGTGACAGTCTATTTTGTATATTTTTTGTATAGTAACAGTCTATTTTGTATATTTTTTTATAGTAACAGTCTATTTTATATATTTTTTGTATAGTAACAGTCTATTTTGTATATTTTTTGTATAGTAACAGTCTATTTTGTATAGTGACGGTCTATTTTGTATATTTTTGGTATAGTAACAGTCTATTTGTATAGTGACAGTCTATTTTGTATATTTTTTATATAGTAACAGTCTATTTTATATAGTGACAGTCTATTTTGTATATATTTTGTATAGTGAGAGCTAATTGTATATAAATTGTATAGTGGCAGTCTATTTAGTATATTGTTATATAGTGATAGTCTATTTTGTACATATTTTCTATAATGACAGTCTATTTAGTATATTTTTTGTATAATGACATTCTATTTTTGTATATATTTTGTGTGGTGACACTCTATTTGTATATAAATTGTATAGTGACAATCTATTTGTATATAAATTATATAGTGACGGTCTATTTTGTATGTGTAATTTGTACACACCATGTATTTAGAGTGTATCATGTATTTTAAGATGTATTCCTAATGTATCATTAATGTATTCGAGTGCTTTTGTGTATTCAAAGTGTATAGACTATTCTATGATAAATGAAGTGTAAAAAGCGTATATATATCTTATGATTTTTGACTTGTTCTATAAACTTGTATATTTTTTATATAAGTAATATTATATGTTATATAGTTTTTCTATAGTAAGATTGTAGTTATATAAATATATATATTTTTATATATAGTGATCATGTATAATTTGGATGTAATTTAATCATTTTAATTTCGATATGTAATCAGAGAATGGGTGATCTTACAAATGCTCTCAATAATAGTGGTTTTGTGAAGTTTTAATTATCCATCGATCACTTATAGCATGGCCACATCTTGGACTTGTATAAGAAAAAACACAAATTATTTTTTTGACGTCATCTTTTTCAAACTATGAATTAAATAATATACCAATGTGTATAAAAAGTATGTAATGACTCAAATAGCTGTAACTATTATGTACACGACACATGTCATTTCCTTTCATCAACAGATAAAAATCAATATTTATGACAAAAGTTCTATTTTTATATTCCTCACAAGTATGTATAAAATATCAATATCTAAATAGCATAAAAGCCAAAAAGAATCAAATGATGAATGTTTGGCTATGTAGAAATTAAGAGCCACCTCAATACTTTACCTTTCAATTCTCGTTCCCTCGTTTCCCCTTATATTCCGTGTCTGTTTGATTTTGCTGATTTCAAAGGCTAGTCATTAAAATAAGTTTTGGGCTATAAAATGTCTAGACTCATTTGTGGCTAGCGGCTGATATAAGTTTTCAGCGGAGGGCTAGTAATGATATTCTCTCTTTAATTTATAGTCCAAATAGATGGACTAGCCCAACACATGTACTGGATTTAAATAATTAGCCCAATTTACTAGCCACAATATTTATTTGGACTAATATCTTGAATTTAATATGGTCCAAATCATTTTATGGATTTAAATCCAATAAAATTTAAATTCTTACAAATGCCCTCTACTTTAAGACTTGTCGTAGTTAGCCTTCGAAGATCAGTCTTGAAGTACAAATGATGTCCATTCATTTAAGAGAACAGTGGACCGTTTATTAAAAAAAACCTTTATCAATTTTCTAACATGCTGCCAAGTCCGTAAGATTAATTATATGCACTTTCCTTCTAAAATACATGACATGATCTAATGGACCAATGATTTGTTTGTCATTTGCAGTGGCTTTCACCTTTTGATTCCAGCTTAAACATTAAAATAATAATGTTTAAGTCATGAATCCTAAGCAAGTCAGTAAGTTTACATACCATCAACTTCAAAATCACGTCATTTTCTCATTGTTAGTTTGCAATGGATTTACGTCGTTTCCTGATCCTTCGTAGTTTCGTCGCTTAACAAAGATTTACTTGGCATTTGAAATTGATTCCAGTTTTGAATTCAGCTCACTTAGCGGCTATTCTCATCCATGTAGGACTCTTAATTAATTTGACTCCGCTGAAAATTGATAACTATCGGCTGGAACCTCCTATCCTTGAGAAACTAGTATACGTACCCGCGCGATGCGCAGATTAATTTAATGAGAAAATGAACGGAGAGCGATAATAGGAAAAAAAGTATATTGAAGTAAAAATTTAGTGACCGTATTCAAAAGAATTAAACCAAAACAGAAATAAATGAATTTGTGTTTGTTGTTTCTAAAAGATTTTTCCATGCCATTTATTTGTATTCATCGGTCAAATTACAGCTTGAATTAATAAACCCTCCATGATTGCATCGATTTTTTTTTTCTCTCTTTGATGTTTGCATAGCTAAGTTGGTTAATTAAATTATTATTTTTTGAATTAAAATTATGCATTATGGTTATGAAGGTTTAGGTATATGACAGACTAATCTTTTAAAGGCAAAGCAGCTTAAGATTTTTGCACGTAAGAGCAGTTTTGGAAGGTTATGCATTATCTTATATAACTTAGAAATTCCAATATTTGATGATTGATAATATACAAATTAATTTAATGTTATTTGGAAGTTATTGATATGGAGAAATTTGTTCTTTGTTTAGTATTACCCACTATTAGTTGATTTATTTTTTGAGCACACAACTTAGAAAATCATATTGTTTCAATATCATTACACGCCTGAATGGGGTGTGAACTTTTGTTAGTCCACAAAAATGTAAGATAGAATGTTGGAAAGTTAATACTTGTGCCATATTACCCCTTGTTAAAACATAACATATAAAAGACTGTACATAACAACTGTACATTATTAAATACATATATAAGGCTTGCTAAAATATTTGCTTCATCATTAACATGTACTGCCAAACAGAATATCAGAAAAATCCTAAGTGAAGAATAAAGAACTAAATTAACCCTTAATTTGTTAAAATGTATAACCACCAAATTAAATATAAGAAAAATCCTATTGTACTTCTAAGAGACTCATAATGGCAAATAAAGTTGTGGAAACGTATTCCTCTTTGAAATCCAATCACCTTTGAAATCTCACATTGCACATCTTTCCAGTAATAATGCCAAATTTGAAGCAGTGGCTTAAGCAGTCGAACATTTGATTTGGAGCTGCAATTTGAATCTCAGATTTCAACAACATAGCATGTGCTACAAATTCAGCATACCGCTCGCCAGCTTGAAAAATAAAGTTATGATGCATCTCCCAGCTCCTTTTTGCCTTCAGTAATTGCAAATTGGGCTTGTTTATTATAAACCGAATTTAGAATCAGAATCGCGCTACGACCTTTTCGCTAGAAAGAATAACATACCTGCGAACAGACTGAAATTCAGAAGCTGACATTGAACCACCAGTGACAATCCCCTCTTTCAAATCGACATTACAAAACTGTAAAAATGCAGAAAATAAGAAAACAAAAACAAATTGCATTTAGTTAGTCGTTCCGAATAGAATGTTGTAAAAATCCAAGTTATAATTTGTTGCAATTAACACAACTGAACATGAAAGGGGAAGTTAGACTACTTACTGGAAAAAACTGACTAAGTGGTAAGCATTTTAACAATTGGTATATGCACAACTCATCTCTCATTTATGTGAAGCAGTTCAAAGCCTTAAAACTTGAATATGTTTCTAGTTATTCTCCCCACACACACTGTCACGACCCAATTTCCATACCCGGTCGTGATGGCGCCTCTCGTGAAGACAAGGCCAGACAACTAACCCAATCCGTTTCTTTAACAATTATTAAACATAAATGTATAGATAAATATAGCTTAACGACAATAATAACCAGTATGTACAACCCAACACAACCCGACCGGGGTGTCACAAGTCACGAGCATCTAAAGAAACCTGAACACAACTACAGGGCCAATATTATACAAAAATAAATTCTGGAATGCTAAAGACAACGTCCGATGCCGCGAACGCTGGCGGTCACCTTACTCAGCTACAATAGTAATACCTTCAATCAGCTAATAACCCGCTATCGGGTGAATGATACCTGCAACTGCACGCGAGGTGCAGGGAGTAAAGTGAGTACTTCCAACTCAGTGGTAATAAGAGTAAATAATAACTGAGAGACAAGAAATCACGTAAGAGCACTCCATCATGCTATATAGGACAGTACAACCCTTTGAGAAAACAGTAAAACCGTGAAAAAAATCCTTTAGAAAATATCTGGCTCAGTTTAAAGACCTCTTTTGAAAATATCCTTTTCCAACAGTCAAGCAAATGAATGCGTAATCAGATAGTGCAAGTCCGCACATAAGTCAGCCCCTCGGGCACAGCACTCCACTAACAATTAACACCAGGGCGTCTGGTAAACAGTGCAAGATGTAGCATGAATGCCAATGAAATGAGAGTGTTGAATGTCATGACACGTATTACAAACAGGAACCAATGCATGAATGCAATGCAATGCATATGACCGCTGCGGCGCGCAGCCCGATCCATTTGGGTACCCGCGCTCACTGTGGGGGTTCAGACTCCGGAGGGGCTCCTACAGCCCAAGTGCAATTTCAATATCAACTCAAAACATTAGTAAAATATCATTTAGGTTTTCAAATCTTAGAAAAATAGCTGAGTTTGCGAAATAGTATTTTTAAACCTTGGACTGTGATAAAATAATATGCAAAGTAATGCAAAAACAGTGATATCAATCCCTGAAGGATTCAAACAATTGGCACGAAGCCCAAATATAGCAATCAAACCAAATAATGATGATAACAAGTAGTTTCAGTCAATTACGCAATAAAACCAACAACCGGGACGGACTAAGTCACAATCCCCAACGGTGCTCTACCCCACGCTCATACCTGGCGTGCAAGTCACCACAATACAGCACTATGATGTCCAAATCCGAGGTTTCAAACCCTCAGGATATCATTTACTAGTATTACTCACCTCGAACCGGCGAAATCCCTAGCTCGCGACGCCTTTGCCCCTCAAACCGGCCTCCACGTGCGTCGAATCTAACCAAAATCAGAGCGAATACATCACAATATGCTAAGGGAACAATACCCACTCGAAAACAATCGAGAAATAGCAGAAATCTCAAAACTAGCAAAACCCGAGCCCCGGGCCCACTTCTCGAAAAATTACAAAACTGACATTACCGGATTCCTCGTCTCGCCACGAGTCCATACATATCAAATTTACCAAAATCCGAGCTCAAATACTCTCTCAAATCCCCAAATTTAAATCTCAAAATCCCAAGCCCTAGTTCATCAATTTAAGGCTTAATTCCATGAATTTCTAGGTTAATTTCACATACTAATCATGTTTTAGGTTCAGAAAT
>NW_017684892.1:6616-7202 GCF_001879085.1 Nicotiana attenuata | reverse complement strand
CTAAGCATGGATCGGGCTGCGCGCCGCAGCAGTGTTATAGTGATTTCTGGACATATGGTTGGCTCAGGCTGCGCGCCGCAGCGGTACTGTACTGATATTGAGGCCGAGGGCCTGGTTGATGCCACGAGATGGCTTGATTATTACGCTTGGGCTGTAGGAGCCCCTCCGGAGTCTGTACACACCCCAGTGAGCGCCGTCGACGTAATATATATATATGGTTGGCTCGGACTGCATGTCGCAGTGGGTACCTGAGTGTACCGGTATTTGTATATGGTTGGCTCGGACTGCACGCCGCAGTGGGTACCTGAGTGTAACGGTATTTGTATATGGTTGGCTCGGACTGCACGCCGCAGTGGGTACCTGAGTGTACCGGTCATATGCGTTGCATTGCACTCATGCATTGGTTCTTGTTTGTATTACGTGTCATGACATTCAGCACTCTCATTTCACTGGCATCCATGCTACTTCGTGTACTGTTTACCAGATACCCTGGTGTTATTTGTTAATGGAGTGCTGTGCCCGAGGGGCTGACTTACGTGCTGACTTGCACTATCTGTTTCGCATTTCATTTGCTTTAACTGTTTGA
>NW_017684892.1:0-3589 GCF_001879085.1 Nicotiana attenuata | reverse complement strand
TGTGTATCGGCACCGTCTAGCGGTTATTGGGAATTAGAGGTCCGAGTGGATCTTTCTTTGCTTGGTATGCCGGATTTTGGATATGATATTGGATTGTAGACTGGTTGTCTTAGTGTTGGGTTATTCTAGACTATTGTGCTACAGGCTATGTTGGAAAATGCCACAGGTTGCGTGGCGAGGTGCATCAGATTGTGTTCTAGCAAAGTAGTTTGTATCCCAAAGACCAGCGGACGACTGGGAAGGATTGCATTTCGTAATTTGGTCTTCGTGGCGGATGTCAGTATAGAGGTTTCTACCATTGATTCAGTTTTGGTATTGAGGGACTTTTCGGATGCGTTTCTTGTGGCCGGGCATGTCGCCGGATGAGATTGCGGATTTCGATATTTATTTGGTGCCGGGCACTGTATCGTACGGCTCTGGCATGAGTTATAGTAGTGGAAGGAGCAGCTTCAGGCTTCTTGGTATTGAGTTCGTTGGCAGGCCAATGTGGCTACATATCTAGCTTGAGTTAGCTTGGTTAGTCCCGAGTTGTATTGTTGAGGGATGGGTTGATTCGATCGTTCTTGAACTTGTTAGTGATCTGAGGAGATCTATGAGTTGCTTTTTCTGTGCTGTGAGACGTTATGATTTGTTGGATATGGGCACCTGTGGTGCGGTTCTATTGGGGATTCATAGAGGAAGTCGAGCGGGAAGAGTAATTGAGAGTTGCTTGGTAAATGGAGTATTGGTTGTGACCTATCGGGTTGCGTGTCGTATGTTATTTGTTTCATCGTGAGTGTAATGAATTGCTTTGGTTTCAGACATCACATTGAACGTGGCTGTCGATTTTGAGCATAGCGACTTGAGGTGCTTCATGTGTAAAAATGTTTGGATAGGATTGCGCATTGTAGCGAGGCTACGTGGAGTTATGACCCTTCGGGGTAGATTCAAGTATTCTATTTCTATGATGTGAGACGGGGTCCCAGCCTTGTGTTGTGATGGTACTGAGGGATTTGAGTTACAGCTTTTTCGTTTGAGTCATTTGTCATGATTTGAATATGTTCAGACCGTTTCTTGTTGGTGCGTGTATTATGCAAGTTGTGGCTTAGGCCTGTATTGAGGTGTCATATCACCAGAGTGAAGTGATGGATTCGAGTTGGTCGTTGGAGTCATTAATGAATACGAACAGATTTGATCTCAGCTGGTTAGAAGGGTAATCTCGAGGTTCGGCCTGGAAAAATCTGTTGTGGTATTAGTCAAAGGGAAGTGCTTCATGAATGTTTGATCTGAGAAATGGTTTCGGTTTATCGCGTGTTTCATTTATCGTTGGCAGTATATGAAAGTGTTAGAATAAGACTTTAGCTAATAAGAGGTTTCCTACCGGTATTAGGGTGTTGTGGGCAACTGCGATGGATGGAAGTTATCGTTTTGAGTGTTTGGGTTATGTACTATATCATATGATTTGACGGAGGTTGCAAGTATGGGTTATTACAGCTGGTTCGGGACTATTCAAAGTATAGGTGTGAGGTTTTGATCGTATTGATGGTTTCAGAAGTGAAAAGGTAGTTCTATGAATTATGGGCTAGACTGGATTGGGTACAGCTATGTTGTGTTGTCGGACCTATATGAGATAGGGTGACGTGGGATTACCCCGGGTATATGCTTGGTAAAGTTATTCAACTGTTGGTTAGCTTCTAGGACAACTCTGGGTACGCTCGAGAACGAGCGTTGGTTTAAGTTGGGGAGGATGTGACAACCCGACCCGTCGTCTTATGTGTTATTGCTCCGTTTTCCCCATTTCATGCTTCTTCATGTTTCGTTATCGGTATGTGGTGTGTCAGAGTTGTTTTGGATTGGTTTTGATAAGAAAATGAGGCACTTAGTCTCTTTAAGGAAGGCCTATTTGGGAAAAGTCAACCGGATGTTGACTATTGAGTTAGAGGGCTCGGATGTGATTTCCGGTGATTCGGTTAGCTTCATGGGATGATTTGTGACTTAGGAGAGTGATCGGAAGTGATTTTGGAGGTCCGGTGTAGAATTAGGCTTGAATTGGCGAAGTTAGGATTTTGGCGAATTCCGGTTGGTAGGTGAGATTTCGATTCGGGGGTCGGAATGGAATTCCAAGAGTTGCAGTAGCATCGTTAGGTGATTTTGAATGTGTGTGCAAAATTTCAGATGATTCGGAGGTGATTTGTTTTGGTTTTGATCGAAAGTGCATTTCGGAATTTCTTGAAGAACTTAGGCTTGAATCCGATGTGAATTGATGATTTTAGTGTTGTTAGGTGTGTTTTGATGATTGGAGCAAGTTCGTATGATGTTTTAAGACATGTTGGTGCTTTTGGTTGAGGTCCCGGGGGCCTCGGGGTGATTTCGGATGGCTATCGGGATGAAATTCAAGTTGAGGAAATGGCAGATTTTGCTGGTATCTGGTATGTTCGCTTCTGCGGAAATGGACCGCATAAGCGGTTCCGCAGAAGCGTAATCTTGGTCGCAAAAGCGGTCTGGAGTGGAGTTGGGCAGTTCCGCAGAAGCGGAACAATTTTCGCTTAAGCGAGTCCGCAGAAGCGGACAGGCGGTCGCAGAAGCGGGTTTGGCCAGGAGGTGAGCTTCCGCAGAAGCGGAAATTTGTGTCGCAGAAGCGGCCCTTGAGTTATAATGAAATTCCGCATAAGCGGACAAAAACCGCAGAAGCGGTTGCGCGGAAGCGGGCGTGGGGACCGCAGAAGCGGAAACCCCTGAAGCTAGTAGGTGTTTTATATTCATTTTGTTCCGCGAGGGTTATGTTATTTCCACAATTTTTAAGCGAGCTTGGGAGCTATTGGACGGAATAGAAGGGGGATGTCGACTAGGTGTATTGGAGGTAAGTCCCTTGGCCTAAATACATGGAACTTTGATAGATTTAACATGGAAATTAGTTGAAATTCTTCAAAAAGGGGTAAAGCTAGGGCTTGAGTTTTTGATATTTTAAATTGGGATTTGATAGGCCATTTGAGCTCGGATTAGGGAGTTCTTGGTATGTATGAACTCGTGGCGAGACGAGGAATCCGGCAATGTGAGTTTTGTAATTTTTCGAGAAGTGGGCCCGGGGCTCGGGTTTTACTAGTTTCGAGAATTTTGCTATATTTTGATTGTTTTCGATTGGTTATTGTTCCCTTGGCATAGTGTGATGTATTCGCTCTGATTTTGGTTAGATTCGACGCACGTGGAGGCCGATTGGTGGAGGGGCAAAGGCGTCGCGGGCTAGAGATTTCGCCGGTTCGAGGTGAGTAATACTTGTAAATGATATCCTGAGGGTTTGAAACCCCGGATTTGCACATCATAGTGCTATATTGAGGTGACTTGCACGCCGGATACGAGCGTGGGGTAGAGCACCGTTGGGGATTGTGACTTGGTCCATCCCGATTGATGAAATTACTACGTATTTGACTGGAAATTATTTGTTATCACTGCTATTTGGGTTGATTGCCATGTTTGGGCTTCGTGCCAACTATGTGAATCCTTCAGGGATTGATATCACTGTTTTCGCATCATTTTTGCATACTATTTGATCTCGGTCCAGGGTTTTAATACCAATTTGCAAACTCATCCATTTTTTTCTAAGATTTGTGAA
>NW_017684891.1:3749-7202 GCF_001879085.1 Nicotiana attenuata | reverse complement strand
AATTAGTCAAATAAAATAATGATACCAAATAAGCTTCAATCAATTACGCGGTAAAAACATCCCTCGGGACGGACCAAGTCCAAATCCCCAATAGTAAACGACCCCGCGCTCATCATCAAGCGCGTGTCTCACCTCAATATAGCACTACGATGTGCAAATCTGGGGTTTCAAACCCTCAGGACATCATTTACATTCATTACTCACCTCAAGCCGGCCAAAACTCTAGCTCGCTATGCCCTTGCCTCTCAAATCGGCCTCCTCGCGCGTCGAATCTGACCAAAAACCCAACGAATACGTCACAATATGCTAAAGGAACAAAACCCAATCGAAAACAATCGAAAAATATCAAAAATCCTGATATTAGCAAAACCCGAGCCCCGGGCCCACTTCTCGAAACTCAGAAATTTTCACATCAACGGGTTCTTTATCTCGCCACGAGTCTATACATACCAAGAACTCTCAAATCCGAGCTCAAATGACCCTTCACATCCCAATTTAAAAATCTCAAAATCCCAAGCCCTAGTTCTTCCAATTTTAGCCAAGTTTCCATGAATTTCAGGGTTAATTTCACATAATAATCACGTTTTTGGTTCATAAAGCTTACCTCCAATCAATCCTTTTCGAATCCCTCTTCAATTTCTCCCAAAGAGCTCTCAAAATGTTCAACAATGGAGGAAAAATAACTTATGCTCGCGGAATAAAATATTTAAAACCCTTCTGCCCAGCTCCAGTAATCCTTCATCGCGATCGCGACAAAGGCCCCGCGATCGTGAAGCTCTAGAATCCGAGGCTCCAAATTAACCCTACGCGAACACGATATCCACACTGCGATTGCGATGCTCAAAATCCCAGACCTGTGCGAACGCGAATAACTCCCTGCGAACGCGAAGCATTAGAAACTCACCTTCCGCGTTCGCGGACCCGCTATCGCGAATGCAAAGAACAAAAACTAGGCCTGCCAAAAATTCTTCTATGCGATCCCGTCCTCAGGCTCGTGATCGCGAAGACCAAATTACCCCTGCAGCATCTGCTGCAAATTCTGCAATTCCTCCAAGTCTCAAAACCCCCGATAGCCATCCGAAATCACCCCGAGGCCCCCCGGGACCTCAACCAAAAGCACCAACGCATTCTAAAACATCATTCAAACTTGCTCCAACCATCAAAACACCTCAAACAACACCAAAACCATCAAATTACATCGAATTCAAGCCTAAGTTCTTCTAAAACTTCCGAAACACGCATTTGATCAAAAACCCAACCAAATCACCTCAGAATGACCTGAAATTTTATACACACATCCCAAATCACACAATGAAGCTACAGCAACTCTCGAAATTCCATTTCGACCCTCGTATCAAAATCTCACCTATCAACCGGAAATCGCCAAAATACTAACTTCGCCAATTCAAGCCTAATTCTACATCGGGCCTCCAAAACCACTTCCGATCACACTCCTAAGTCACAAATCATCCCCCGAAGCTAACCGAATCATCGGAAATCACATCCGAGCCCTCTGACGCATAAGTCAACATCCGGTTGACTTTTCCAAACTAAGCCTTCCTTAAAGAGACTAAGTGTCTCATCTCTTACCAATTCACTCCGAACTCAACCCAATCAACTCAACCACATAAAACATGGATAACGAAGCATAAAGAAGCAGGAATGGGGGAAACGGGGCGGTAACTCATGAGACGACGGGTCGGGTCGGGTCGTCACAGTCAGATACCATATGTGATGATAACACCGTAATTAGAGAACAAGCTGAAATACTAGAAAAAGAGTCAGAAAATGAGAATGTCTCACAAGAAGGAGTTCAATTAAAAATTAAACTCAAAGAACTTCCTTCTTATTTAAAATATGTATTTCTTGAACCTGAATTATTTCCAGTAATCATTTCATCTTCTTTGACTATAGAACAGGAAAGCAAACTGATTGGAGTCCTGAGAAAACACAAAAGAGCCTTAGGGTGGACTATAGCTGACATCAAAGGAATCAGTCCAGCTATTTGTATGCACGGGATTCTTATGGAGAATGATTATAAGCCAATAGTTCAACCCCAAAGGAGACTAAACCCAGCAATGCAGGAAGTCGCGAAGAAACAAGTGGTAAAACTTCTAACATCAGTTATCATTTATCCAATATCTGACAGTCTTTGGGTAAGTTCTGTACAAGTAGTGCCAAAGAAAGGAGGTATGACAGTAATAAAAAATAAAAATAATGAACTCATACCTACTAGAACAGTCACAGGATGGAGAGTCTGTATTGATTACAGACGACTAAATGATGCCACAAGGAAAGATCATTTTCCTTTGCCCTTTATTGATCAAATGCTTAAAAGAGTTGCAGGCCATGGTTTTTACTGTTTTCTTGACGGATATACTGGGTATAATCAGATACCAATTGCTCCAGAAGATCAAGAGAAAACCACATTCACATGCCCCCAAGGTACGTATGCTTACCGAAGAATGCCATTTGGACTATGCAATGCTCCTGCTACATTTCAGTGTTGCATGTCGGCGATTTTCTCGAATATGACTGAAAAGTTTCTTGAAATATTTATGGATGATTTCACACTTTTTGGTAAGACATTTGAAGATTGTCTCTATCATTTAACTTTGGTGCTTAAAAGATGTGAAGAGACAAATTTAGTTCTTAATTGGAAAAAATATCATTTCATGGTAACAGAGGGAATTGTTTTAGGACATAAAATTTCTGCTAAAGGGATAGAAGTTGATAAGGCTAAAATTGATCTTATAGCAGGATTACCCCCTCCTACCACTGTTAAAGGCATTAGAAGTTTCTTAGGGCATGCAGGTTTTTATAGAAGATTTATAAAAGATTTTTCAAAAATTTCAAAACCTCTGACTAACCTACTGATGAAAGATGTGAAGTTTGAATTTTCAGATGATTGCAGAAAAGCATTTGAGATTCTCAAGGAACATTTGACTAATGCTCCAATTGTTGTTTCTCCTGATTGGAGCGAACCATTTGAAATAATGTGTGATGCAAGTGATATAGCAGTTGGAGCGATATTGGGACAAAAGAGAGACAAGATTTTCAGGCCTATTTACTACGCCAGTAGAACCCTCAATGAAGCTCAAAAGAATTATGCTACAACTGAGAAGGAACTACTTGTAGTAGTATTTGCATTTGACAAATTTCGTTCCTATTTGATAGGATCAAAGGTTACAATTTATACTGATCATGCAGCTTTAAAGTACCTCTTAGAAAAGAAAGATGCTAGACCCAGATTGCTAAGATGGATACTCCTTTTGCAAGAATTCGATCTTAAAATAAAAGATCGAAAAGGTTCTGAGAATCAGGTAGCTGATCATTTGTCTCGTTTGGAAAATCCTCCTACTGAGATAAAAGATATCAAAGAGGAATTTCCTGATGAACATATATTTTCAGTCACAACCGTTATAAATCGACCACCTTGGTTTGCTGATATTG
>NW_017684891.1:0-732 GCF_001879085.1 Nicotiana attenuata | reverse complement strand
ATAAAACATATAATTATCATGTTCCTCCATATCTTACTTATTTTGCAGGAATAATTATAGAAGAATTGTTGTGCGCAGCATGAAGAAAAATACAATAAAGAAGTGTGAAATCGAGCTACGATTCATTACTGCCGTGACAATGCACCAAGTCTCGATTTGCCATGATGAAATCTAAACTTAGAATTGCAGAATTCTCATCTCTGCAATGAATCATAATTTTGATTTGCCATTGAAATCTAGCACCAAATCGAGAATTCAAATTCTCATATCTGCAAATGCAAAATCTGGATTTGTCATGATGAAATCGACGAAATCTAAACTTAGAATGACGAATTCTCATATCTGCAAATGCAAAATCTAGATTTGCCATGGAAATCTAGTACCAAATCCAGAAGTCATCATGAAACTTTCTTATATAAGAAGATGTTGCCCGATCAGAGAAGGGTATCAGAGTAGAGAGAAAGCTTAGAGCTAGAAGTCTGAATTCAAATTCTTAATAAGCTTCTCTGTTTTATTTCTTTCACTAGTATAAAGTTATCGTTTCTTTTAAATCACAATAGTGGTTTGGTTGTTGTTTCTAAATAAATTCCAGTGTAGGAAATTACTCTAGTTCCTGCTTTTAATTAAATAGGGGGAATTATTCTTCTTGAATATTTCTTTCTATTTTCTTATTTAATGGACAAGAATATTTCCATTGTTAGTACTAATTCCAGTATGGAGTAACTTTTCTTG
>NW_017684890.1:0-7202 GCF_001879085.1 Nicotiana attenuata | reverse complement strand
AGTTTCGAATTTCAACATTTAATTCAGATTTCTAGCCTATCTAAGATCCAAAAATGGTCTGAGATTTCCTGGTTATCAGTAATTGAGTTTTGAAGTTTGCTGAAGTCAATTTCGAGTTAAATCTGATCTATTCGAGTAGTCGCTTGGTTGTGTACTGAATGTGGTAGTTGCTGGCTTCACTTCTGGGTTGTTTTTGATGCTGTGTTGGTTATAAACTGCTCCTGCTGTTACTCGATTCTCAGTTGTTTGACACTGTTATTTGTTCACTACTGCTGCTGATCTCTCCTTCTTCTTATTATATTTTAACTTCTAGGTACACATCCTGTAATTTCCCAGTTTACAGACATGAAATGAAGTGATGACTGATTCTCCGTTATTTTCCTATTGTATTCCATGTAGTTTTAGGATAGATTTTCATATGTAATTGAACAGGACTATTTGGACTGTAGAGGACTGTTAAACCAATTTGATTTCCTCTCATGATCATATGAGTTTTGTATCTAGTAGGGTTAGCATGAATTAGTTTAAAATCTAGAGTTTGCATTACCATGTGTTAATTCGAAATCAGAGATTTGAAAGTAGGGGTTTAATTTGAAATCAGAAATTAGTGACGATTTTATTCATGATTTTAATGTTAGAGATCAATTGAAGAAGTTGAGTATATGTGATTCATTAAGCTTAACTACAGGTGATCCATTCTCATTTAACATCATTGACTATTGAATTTCAATCCTTCTTGTGTGTTCGTTAGTCTATGGGGTCACGTGAATAAGACGCATTAGTTCTTTTTGTATGAGAAATCATATTTCAAGCGTCCATTGTTAATCATTCTCTTAGGTTCAAGTTCATGTTTCATATGCATCAGGAATTAGGTCTTGAGGTTAGTCTATAGATTGAATCGCTATTGACATCAGAATTGGTTGACTTAATAAATCAAATCTCAATCCGGTTAGAAACCATGCCTAGATTGTCCAAGCCATAGGTTTGGGCCTAATCTGGCCCAGTTATATAATCACTGCTTTGAATATACACAGGCCCGCCTTAAGCCATTCAATATCGCTGGGCTGAGGGCCTGTGCAGACTTGGCCCAGATCCTAGTTTGTTTTACCTTTGTATCGGGTTCATTTGGGACCCAAAGCCCTGAACAGCTTGTTTAAGCAAAGCTGAAATAATATTTCATGCCCAGGGACTGCTTTGAGGCCCAACGTGCTGAAAACCCCACTTTACTTGTTTAAATTGTGGACTTGAGGCCTGAGCCTCTTTGAATACTTTTAAATAATAATTGATTTGTTAACTAATTAATTAGGCTTTTAGAGACGATACTTAATAGAAAATCATAGTTCCTCTTTAGATTGGCCTTTAAACTAAAAACGAGGTGCGCAGCGCCAAATAAAATGCATAAATAGCGTGGCCCTCTTAACTGCTTCTATATAAATAGTTTAGACCTCGGGGCGTGCCATTTAGCGAATTTCATGGCCTCCCGCAAAGTTAATAATACGCTAGTTGTTTTAGGCCCGGCATTTAATAATATTACCTTCCTAAACTCGGGTGCACATTTATGTGACCCAAATCCAAATCCCAACGAAGTTGAAATGTGTCAAAAATTACGGGTGCATTTATGTGACGTGGTTCGAGACGTATTTTCACGACGTTGCAATTCCCTTTAAAATAATAAACAAAGGCGGTTCAAAGTTAAAAAGCACATAGATTAAAACATGTACTAAAATCAAATAAATGAGCCAAATATGACAGTTGAGCGACCGTGCTAGAACCACGGAACCCGGGAATGCCTAACACCTTCTCCCGGGTTAACAGAATTCCTTACCCGGATTTCTGGTTCGCGGACTGTTAACAGAGTCAATAACTTCCTCGATTCGGGATTCTAAACCGGTGACTTGGGACACCATAAATCTCCCAAGTGGCAACTCTGATTCTTAATAAAACGAATCCCGTTTCGATTGTCCTTTAATTGGAAAAACTCCTTCACACCCCTGCGGGTGTAGGAAAAAGGAGGTGTGACAGCTCTGGCGACTCTGCTGGGGATACAAACCCAGAACTTCGGTTCAGGGTTTAAGAATTCGAGCTTAGAATAATTGTTATGTTTGGCTGTATTTGATTTTCCTACATGTTTCATGCTAAATGTGCTAAATGCTTTACCGCTTTGATATTATTTGAACTGTATAAATAAACTGTGCCGAAACCCTTCTCTTCTCACCTCCGGGGATGTGCTTACTGATTGAGACTCCCTATTCTGTTAGTATCATACCTTAAAATAAGAAATAAGCCGGACAAGTTACTAAGCCGGACGATCCCGCGGGTCCTCGATACGTAGCCCCCTCCTCGACTCGAGTTGTCCGCTCGGGTACACAGTCTAGAACATGTACCCAGGTTTTGAACCTAGAATAACTTGTCTTCATGCCGGATCCCTAGTAGGAACGCTTATCTGCATCATGTGCATTTTGACTTAGGGGACTCAACACAGAGGTTGGGTCCGTCTAGGACAGGTGTACCCGGAATAATAGACCATCCTGATGCATCTTCCTTGTGCACTTATTTGTTGTGGATTCGCATGCTGACCGGCTTTTAAAGGAAATAGCGATATGAGGGTTAAAGAGAGATAATTACCTGTTTGGAAAAAAACCAATGTCCAAATAGCGTCGAAACTCTGCCGAATTTTTGAGAAAAATAGAAAAAGAAAGGAAAAAAAAAGAGTTTTGTTTTCAAAAATAGATTGTTTTATTTGCCAATGGGAAAAGAAAAAAAGAGAGTCTTGTTTTCAAAAATAGTTTGTCTTATTTTGCCGATGGAAAAAGAAAAAAAAAGAAAGAGAGTCTTATTTTCAAAAATAGTTTGTTTTATTTACCAATAAAAAAGAAAAAAGTCTTGTTTTCAAAAATAGTTTGTTTGCCCGAACTACGCAGGTTTGATTCTCACCGGATGTGAGATACGTAGGCAACCCTCATCGGGTCCAACCTCCCCTTTGCAAAAATAGCCAAAAAATGTCAAAATTTTAATTTTTGTCAAAATAAGTCGGGTGATGCCATTCCTGTTTTAAAACAAGCCGAATGTCCCCAAAAGGGCGCCGGAAGGCTGTTTTTTCAAGAACAGCCACCCTGAGTCATTTTTAAACGGTTTGCGGGCACAACCTTAAAATCTCCCTTTCGGAAGTGCTGAAAGGCCGTATTTGCAAAACCGAGTCTTTGTTTTCTCAAAATAAATATTTTTGAAAAATACCCACTTTTCTTTTTTAAGTCAAAATAAGTCATTACATGGCCAGTTTTCTTTAAATAGCCTACAGTTGACATCGAAACATTCTCAGTCTTGCGCAGGCCCGCGGCGATGCCGAGTGATGCCCCGCGGTCCCCAGGATTTGAAGCTTTGATGTAGTCCTAGTCATCGAGTCTGTATTTTGTTATTTTGAGTCTGCTTTTGTAGTTTCCTTTTCAAGACAAACAAGTAATCTAGTAGCTTTGTATTCGACATTTTATTACTGAAAATTTGAAAATCCCAAAATTTATTTCCTTATTTTTACATTTATTCTTCACGAACTACGCTCGGTCTGATTCATGCGAGGTCATGATACGTAGGCAATCTCCATAGGATTCGACCGTAACTAAATAGAAAAAGGAGAAACAAAAAAGGAAAAGAAAAGAAAGGAAAGTGAGAGGAAAACAAAGAAAGAGGGAAAGGCAAGAAACAAACAATGGAAAACACGAGGGAAGAATGAGAGGAAAGGCATGGCAAAGAAAGAAAAATGAAAGCCCGGAAGACGCATGCAGCCAAGCAAAGGCATAATAGAAACCGTTAACTGCTTAGGTGCATTCATTCCCCAAAAGGGCGGCTATCTATTTGTTAATGCTCTAACCACTAACAAAGTTGTTGTTGATGATGAGTCCAGGCAGGTGGTTTAGTTGGTTGGCATCCTGGCAACCCATTCCTACAACACCCGGTCAAAACACAAACCGAACATGACAGGCCAAGAATCAAATACCAGTATCATGGACCCGTCAAAAGAGGTAGACGTGGTGAATGTCAACGCAATGAGGGAAGAGATGTATAAGTTGAGGCAGCAGATGGCCGAGATGTATCAGGCCTGGTCTAAGGGTCAGCCGGCGCCAGTTTATCCCGCCAATCCAGCATATATCCCACCTTTGGCTCAGTCCCAGGAGCCTCCTACTGTGAATTCCTCGCCAACTTTCCCTTTCTACCAACAGAGTTATGGCACCACCTCCTATCCTCCCCAAGCTCCACTACCCAAACAAAACCCTCCTCCACCAATTACCCTGTCTTTGTGGCGCCTCCACCTGCCACGTTGCAATGATCTTCCAGTGAGCCATTGTTTCAAACTCACGACAGCCAGTACTACCCTCCTGAGCCTACCTTTAAAGCTCCTGAGCCATATTCCTACACCCCTCACTTTGAGCTCCCAGTGGAAGCTGACAAGCCGCTTAAGAATCCGGAACAGGAAGAGATGTTTCGAAAAGTAAAAAGCCTGGAGCAATCCTTCAGGAACATGCAAGGATTGGGTGGCCAAGTCAGTGTGGCCTACAAGGATTTGTGTTTGTTTCCCGATGTCCAGTTGCCAGCAGGATTCAAGCTACCCAAGTTTGACTTATATGATGGACATGGTGATCCGGTAGCCCATTTAAGGGGATTTTGTAGCAAAATGAGAGGAGCTGGGGGAAGGGATGAATTATTGATGGCGTACTTTAGTCAAAGTCTCAGTGGTGCGGCCTTGGAATGGTACACGCGACAGGATCATGCCCGATGGTACACGTGGGATGATTTGTCCCAAGCATTTGCGTGCCACTTTCAGTATAATCTCGAAATTGCCCTGGACCGTTTGTCACTGACTAAAATTGAGAAGAAGCCCGGGGAAAGCTTCAGAGAGTACGGTTTCCGGTGGAGAGAACAGGCGGCAAGAGTCGATCTCCAATGAAAGAAAGCGAGATGGTTGATTACTTCTTGCAGGCTTTGGAGCCCACCTACTATGGTCACTTGGTGTCAGCAGTAGGAAAATCTTTCAACGAGGTAGTAAAAATGGGAAGTATGGTGGAGGAGGGGCTTAAATCCAACAAAATCATGAGCTATTCTGCAATCATGGCAACTACCCAGGCTATCCAGAGCGGCACTGGAGGGATAGTGGGAAAGAAAAAGAAAGAAGATGTGGCAGTAGTTGAATCAAGAGCTTGGTCAAGGGGCCCATCACCATATTACAACCAACCTCGACCCCACCACACTCCATATAGCCCACCACAACACTATCCCCACTTCTCTGTCCACCATGCCCAAACATACCCCCAACATCCTACCCATGTGCAATGGCGCGCACCCACCCCACAAAATGCTTACCCAACTCAAAACACCTACCCACCCCCAAGAGCCTACAAGAATTTCCCTGGAGCAGGTTTGCGGGCCAGCCCAAATTTTAAGCAAGAGAGGGCACAGAAGCAGGAAACTTTCTCCCCCTTGGGAGAGTCATATGCAGACTTGTTTGAGAAGCTAAAGCAATATAACCTGATTGCACCCATTCCTCCAAATCATGTGGACAAGCGTGCAAGAAGCTTTGACCCTTCTAAAAGGTGTGGATACCATTCCAATGCCCAGGGGCACGATGTCGAAAGTTGCCGGGATTTGAAAAGAGAGATAGAAAGAATGATTCGGGAAGGGATAATTGCGATCCAGGACAGTGCCACTCAGAACATTGCACAGAATCCTTTGCCTGCACATGATGATGCACATTTTGTGGGGAAAATCCATGGCGACAGGGAGTACGAGAATCCTCTCGGAAACTCGTTGAATGAAGTCAATGATATTGAAATTGGTGAAAGTCCCAGCAATTTTGATGGGCAATCCAGTGGCTAAGGTGTCGAGTTTGGTGATTGGAAAGACGCTCCAACTCTTGATTAGCTAGTGGAGTTTTGGTGGCTTATTTTGTTGTCATTTCTGTTGTCCGGGTTATTTTCAGGGTTGTAATCCGGATATTGTCTTGTCACTCAAACCCTTCTATTTTTTTTCACTTGGTCGTAATAGCTTGTTTAGTGTTGTCTAGGTTTGTCTGTTTGCTCTGTTGTTTAAACCCTTTCACCGTCAGTCTAATGCAATTCTCTGTTTCCTGCCATTCCTAGTCATTTTGTTTAGTTTTCTTCTCCTTGTACAATTCTTTTCATGCTGGTTCTGGTGACATGACATATACGCATAATTCTCAGCCTGGTTTTTAAAAGTCAGTTTAGTAATGAAGCGATGAAACAAATGTTGAAGATGTAAGGACATTCGAGGGCAATACTTAAGGGCATTTTGAGATCAATTCGAGCCCAAATTGTGTGAAACTAGGGCAGACAGAACATAAAGAAATACTGTTGAAATGCATCATGCCGCATCGGTTTGAAGCCAAGGGCAAGTTTGCCCCAAGTCTACAGGGGTCGTTCGTGGTACTGAGATTGTTGTCCAATGGTGCTGGGTAATTGACAAATGTAGAAGGCAAATGTGTGGATATGGTTAGTAATTCTGGTGCAATCAAAAGATGTTACGTATGTTTTCCTCATGTTTATTTAATTGTGTAGTTTGTACTTGGCATGTTTTGGAGATTGGAATGACGAAGGCATTTTGTTCTGCTATCCAAACACTTTATCCTTTGCAAAATCTCGGTTATTTTCTTGCATACCCCTCTTTCGGAATCAATAATAAAACTCGTAAGCCTGAGCGGGGAAAGTAAGTGGAGAAACAAGAGAAAAACAGTGAAAAAGAAAAACGAAGAGAAAAGAAAAGAAAAGAAAAGAAAAAAGAAGAGAAAAGAAAAAGAAAAGAAAAGAAAAGAGAAAAGAAAAGAAAAGGAAAAAAAAGGAGAGAAAAGAAAAGAAAAGGAAAAAAGAAGAGAAAAGAAAAAGAAAAGAAAAGAAAAGAGAAGGAAAAGAAAAGAAATGAAAAGAAAGAAAAGAAAAGTGGAAGAAAAGGAAAGATCGCAACAACGAAGTAATTCTATGACCTGAACTACGTTTGACTTGATCCCGAAAGAGTAAGTAGGCAGCCTCTCTCTGAGGTTCAGTCACACCAAATAAAAATCCAAAAGTCCCCAAGAAAGAAACTGGGGCAGAAGTTGTGGTTGTTGTGAGAAAACTGATTCCGAAAGTTGTAATTTTGAGCCCATGTTGAATTGTTTTGAGCCTTTGATACCCTTTCTTCCTAACCCTGTCCAAAAGCCT
>NW_017684889.1:6040-7203 GCF_001879085.1 Nicotiana attenuata | reverse complement strand
CTAGTCACCTCAATATAGCACTATGATGTGCAAATCCGGGGTTTCAAACCCTCAGGATATCACTTACAATCATTACTCACCTTGAACCGGTGAAATCTCTAGCTCGCGACGCCTTTGCCCCTCAAATCGGCCTCCACGCGCGTCGAATCTATCCAAAATCAGAGCGAATACATCACAATAGGCTAAGGGAACATAACCCAATCGAAAAATATCGAAAATCACGAAATTGCAAAACCCGAGCCCCGCGCCCACTTCTCGAAAAATCAAAAAATCAACATCATCGGATTTCTCATCTTGCCACGAGTCCATACATATCAAGAACTCGCAAATCCGAGTCCAAATGACCCATCAAAATTCCATTTGAAATACCAAATTCCAAGCCCTAGCTTTTCCCCCTTTTTATGAATTTCCACAAATTTCTATGTTAATTCTACCATTAAATCATGCAATAAGGTCAAGGAACTCAACTCCAATCACACCTAGTCGAAATCCCCTGCAATTTCTCCCAAAAAGCTCCCAGGGTCGATAAAAAATGGTGGAAATAACCCTTAGCTCGCGGAACAAAATGAGTTTTTAAAACCCTCCTCTGAACAGGCACTTTCGCTTCTGCGGTTGCCTTACCGCATTTGCGACTACCTCTTCTGCGGTTCTACGTCCGCTTCTGCGGATCTTCATTATGCCCAGGACCGCTTTTTCAATAAAGTCCCGCTTCTACGGACCCCGCTTATGCGGTCAAACATCCGCTCCTGCGGAACTCCTCTAAAGCGCGCGGACCACTTCTGCGGAAATTCTTCAATTGGCCAACTTCGCACCTGCGACCCATATTTTGCATCTGCGGCCCCATTTTCGCAGATGCGGAAATACCAGATATCAGCAATCTTCAGAAATCTCACAAGTCCAAATTCATCCCGATGGCCATCCGAAATCACCTCGAGGCCCCCGGGACCTCAACCAAAAGTGCCAACCCATCCTAAAACATCATTCAAACTTGCTCCAATCATCAAAACACCACAAACAACACCAAAACTATCAGATTACATCGGATTCAAGCCTAAGTTCTTCTAAAACTTCCGAATTACGCCTTTGATCAAAAACCCGTCCAAAACACCTCCGAATGACCTGAAATTTTGCACACACATCCCAAATCACCTAACGAAGCTACA
>NW_017684889.1:0-1565 GCF_001879085.1 Nicotiana attenuata | reverse complement strand
ATTTCAAAACAGTTAGTGCTGATAAGCACCGAAAAATCCGCCCATCGGGCACAAATACCCCAGTATAACAGGGAAAGAGGCAAGTAAATATGCAAGATGAGCACATAAAAGTTCACCCCTCAGGCAATATCTCAAAGCAGTACCAGCCCCTCGGGCTCACTCTCAGAAACACTCTCAGCCCCTCGGGCTCTCTCTCTCAGATCACTCTCAGAATAGTATTATATACTAACCGCTGCGGCGTGCAGCCCGATCCACATATCTCGCTGCGGCGTGCAGCCCGATCCATATGGGTACCCGCGCTCACTGTGGGTGTGCAGACTCCGGAGGGGCCCCTTACGACCCAAGCGCAATATCAAGCCACCTCGTGGCATATAACATAAGGTCTGAAAGCCTTCTCACATCACACTCGAGGCCTGAAAGCCTCCTCACATAACACTCGAGGCCTAAAAGCCTCCTCACATAGCACTCGAGGCCTAAAAGCCTCCTCACAATACATTCGAGGCCTGAAAGCCTCCTCACATCACGCTCAAGGCCTGAAAGCCTCACTCAGTCCAGAAACATCATAAGCCCCTCGGGCATCAATAAAATAGTACTGCTCAGCCCAAACAACAGTGGAAATATCATTTAAGTCTCAAAGTTCAATTAAAGCGGCTGAGTTTGTAAAACAGTATAATCAACAGGACTGAGTTCAAGTAGTATATCAAAATAGTGAGGAAACAGTGATAAAAATCCCAGAAGGGTTCAGATAATTGGCGCGAATCCCAAATATGGCAATCAGCCCAAATCATGATAATAACAAATAAGTTTCAGTCAAATACGCGGTAAAATCAACAATCGGGACGGACCAAGTCACAATCCCCAACGGTGCTCTACCCCACGCTCGCTATCCGGCGTGCTAGTCACCTCAATATAGCACTATGATGTGCAAATCCGGGGTTTCAAACCCTCAGGATATCACTTACAATCATTACTCACCTCGAACCGGTGAAATCTCTAGCTCGCGACGCCTTTGCCCCTCAAATCGGCCTCCACGCGCGTCGAATCTATCCAAAATCAGAGCGAATACATCACAATAGGCTAAGGGAACATAACCCAATCGAAAAATATCGAAAATCACGAAATTGCAAAACCCGAGCCCCGCGCCCACTTCTCGAAAAATCAAAAAATCAACATCATCGGATTTCTCATCTTGCCACGAGTCCATACATATCAAGAACTCGCAAATCCGAGTCCAAATGACCCATCAAAATTCCATTTGAAATACCAAATTCCAAGCCCTAGCTTTTCCCCCTTTTTATGAATTTCCACAAATTTCTATGTTAATTCTACCATTAAATCATGCAATAAGGTCAAGGAACTCAACTCCAATCACACCTAGTCGAAATCCCCTGCAATTTCTCCCAAAAAGCTCCCAGGGTCGATAAAAAATGGTGGAAATAACCCTTAGCTCGCGGAACAAAATGAGTTTTTAAAACCCTCCTCTGAACAGGCACTTTCGCTTCTGCGGTTGCCTTACCGCATTTGCGACTACCTCTTCTGCGGTTCTACGTCCGCTTCTGCGGATC
>NW_017684888.1:6416-7204 GCF_001879085.1 Nicotiana attenuata | reverse complement strand
ATGGACTTGATGAACCGAGTGTTCCGGCCTTATTTGGACTCGTTCGTGATAGTCTTCATTGATGATATATTGATATATTCTCGCAGCCAGGAGGAGCACGAGCAGCACCATAGAGTTGCATTTCTGGGTCATGTTATATCAGCAGAGGGTATTCAGGTGGACCCAAAGAAGATTGAGGCAGTCAAGAACTGGCCTAGACCAGCATCAGCTACAAAGATTCGGAGTTTCTTGGGATTGGCAGGCTACTATCGTCGGTTCATGGAGGGGTTTTCATCTATTGCATCCCCGATGACCAGATTGACCCAGAAGGGTGCCCAGTTCAGATGGTCGGATGAGTGTGAGGCGAGCTTTCAGAAGCTCAAGACAGCTCTGACTACGGCACCGGTGTTGGTTTTGCCTACAGGTACAGGGCCTTATACAGTTTATTGTGATGCTTCCCGTGTTGGGCTTGGAGCAGTGTTGATGCAGGATGGCAAAGTCATTGCCTATGCTTCGAGGTAGTTGAAGATTCATGAGAAGAACTATCCGGTTCATGATTTGGAGTTGGCAGCCATAGTTCATGTATTGAAGATTTGGAGGCATTACCTGTATGGCGTGGCATGTGAGGTGTTCGCGGATCACAAGAGTCTTGAGTATCTGTTCAAGCAAAAGGAATTGAATTTGAAGCAGAGGAGGTGGTTGGAGTTGTTGAAGGATTATGATATCACCATTTTATATCATCCGGGAAAGGCCAATGTGGTGGCCGATGCTTTGAGTAGGAAGTCAGCCAGTATGGGCAGTCTTGCTTA
>NW_017684888.1:0-2211 GCF_001879085.1 Nicotiana attenuata | reverse complement strand
GGGGTTAGTTGTCACCCCACGTTCTTCAGGATGCTCTGGTCCGTCTAGTGGGCCTTATGGAGAGTGTCACCCGGGCAGGCTTGCTTCCTGTAGCCCTAGCCGTCTCTCAGGCTAGAGGAGGAGCCCAGACTCCTACTACTCGCACTCCGGAGCAGGCAGCTCCCCAGTTTCAGACTCCAGCAGTTCAGCCGGTTGGAGCAGCTCAGCCGGGTGTGGTAGCCCGGGCCGGTGATGGAGCAGCTATGTCTGCCGATGCTTTGTGGAGATTAGACAGGTTTACCAAGCTTTCCACTACTACTTTCAGCGGTGCATCTATCGAGGATCCTCAGGATTATCTGGACAACTGCCACGAGGTTCTTCGGAACATGGGTATTGTTAGACCAATGGGGTTGATTTTGCTACTTTTTGCTGTCTGGATCCGCCAAGACTTAGTGGAGGGTTTTTGCTTAGCTAGACCAGCAGGATCGCCAGCCTTGACCTGGGAGCAGTTCACGCAGCTATTTCTGGAGAAGTTTATCCCCATTACACAGCGAAAGGCCTATCGGAGGCAGTTCGAGTGTCTCCAGCAGGGATCCATGACAGTCACCTAGTACGAGACCAGGTTCATTGAGTTGGCTCGTCATGCTTTTATCATACTTCCCACCGAGAGAGAGAGGGTGATGAGGTTTATTGATGGACTCATCCAGCCGATTCGTCTTCAGATGGCCAGAGAGGCTGGGAGTGAGATATCCTTTCAGGAGGCGGCCAATGTGGCCCGGAGGGTTGAGATGGTATTATCACAGGGGGGTGGTCACAGGGCAGACAAGAGACCCCGTCAGTCAGGCAGATTCAGTGGTGCCTCGTCTGGAGGCAGAGATTCGTATGATAGGGGTCATCCTCCTAGGCCCTTTCAGTCAGCACTCTAGGTTTCTCACGGTGCATCAGGTGGTCGTAGTTCTCACACACACTATTCTGATCAACAGCCCTACAGTGCACCGCTAGCTCCTATCAGTGCGCCGCCGCTTCAGAGTTTCTGGGGTGGTCATTCAGGTCGACAGGGTCAGCAGCCTCAGCAGCCGAGGGCTTGCTACACTTGTGGTGATGTGGGTCACATTGCTAGGTTTTGCCCTCGAGCACCGAGTAGCTCTCAGCATTAGGGTTCCCGTGCCATGGTTCAGGAAACGAGTGTTCCACAGCCCGCCCAGCCAGCTAGGGGTGGGGGTAGAGGTGGAGGTAGAGGTCCTAGAGGTGGAGCTCAGGCCGCCAGAGGTGGAGGCCAGCCAGCAGCAGGCCGACCCAGAGATGTGGTTCAGGATGGTGGGGCCCAGCCCTGATGTTATGCTCTTCAGGCCAGTCCCGAGGCTGAAGGTTTAGATGCGGTTATTACAGGTACGGTTCTGGTTTGTGATTGAGATGCTTCAGTGTTATTTGATCCGGGGTCTACGTATTCGTATGTGTCATCTTATTTTACCCCGTACTTGGTCATGCTTAGTGATGCATTGAGTGTTCCTGTTTATGTGTCTACACCGGTGGGTGATTCTATTGTGGTCGATCGAGTCCATCGTTCTTGTATTGTGGTGATTGGGGGTCTTGAGACTCGTGTAGATTTGTTGCTTTTAGACATGGTTGACTTCGATATTATATTGGGGATGGACTGGTTATCAACTTACCATGCTATCTTGGACTGTCATGCCAAGACTGTGACCTTAGCTTTACCTGGTATGCCTCGTTTAAAGTGGAGAGGGACTCCTGGTCATTCTACCCGCAGTGTTATATCGTATGTGAAGGCTCGGCGTATGGTCGAGAAGGGGTGTTTGGCCTATTTAGCCTATGTTCGTGATTCTAGTGCCGAGGTCCCTCTATTGATTCTGTGCCCGTTGTTTGTGAGTTTCCTAATGTTTTCCCTTCAGACCTGCCAGGTATGCCACCCGTCAGGGATATTGACTTTTGCATTGATTTGGCTCCGGGCACTCAGCCCATTTCTATTCCGCCGTATCGTATGGCCCCGCCTGAGTTCAAAGAGCTAAAGGAACAGTTGCAGGATTTGCTTGGGAAGGGTTTCATTAGACCCAGTGTTTCGCCTTGGGGTGCGCCGGTATTATTTGTTAAGAAGAAAGATGGGTCAATGAGAATGTGTATTAATTACCGACAATTGAACAAGGTTACAGTCAAGAATAAGTATCCACTGCCGAGGATTGGTGATTTGTTCGATCAGCTTCAGGGTGCCAAGGT